>NC_133621.1:437230-719860 GCF_048593235.1 Sminthopsis crassicaudata | reverse complement strand
GGCACGGCGGCTGGGCGGCATAGGGCGCCGCAGCTGGCTTTGCTTTTGCTCCTATCCCACGGAGCTCATTCACATCCTACACTGGGCTCTGGCGGCGGTCAGTGGTGCGGACATAGGGCTGGCACAAGCCCGTCGGACCGAGTGGTCCGAGGGCAGACCCAGGCCCGTCGGGCCGAGTGGTCGGAGGGCAGACCCAGGCCCAGCAGGCTTCCATCACAAATATATTGAGAAGGGCAGACTTCACCATGTGGATTTGAGGATGTGAGGTGCCCCATTACTTATAGAGGACAAGGGACAGGAGGATGGCAAAGGGGGTGTCTATGCTGGGTCCCTGGGAGCCCCAAGGGGGCAGCGTGCCAGACGAGGCCAGTGCCCGTGAAGCTATGGACTTCAGTTCAGGAAGCCTTGGCTGTCACCTGGCGCCCCCGAGGGTGCCCTGGGGGCGGAGGCAGACAGCCTGGGTCAGCCCAGAAGAGCTGGGTCCTTCCAAGCTTAGGGGGTCTGTGCCAGGAGGCAGAGGGCACCTTCTCCGAAGGGTGCTGGCGGGATCGATGGAGGAGAAGGCGGGCCACAGACCTGTTCTGCTGAGTCAGTGAGGGGTTTCTCCCCGCTCTCCCCGCTCCGACCCCCCCGTCCTCGGTGGGCACTCCACCCATCTGGCCAAAGGAACGAACACGCGCGTGAAGGTGGGGCGCCGTCACACTACGTTAGGGCCTTTGGGTCCTGGGAAGCCGATGTTCCCGGGCTCGCCTCTGTTCCCGGCAGGGCCTGTGGGGCCGGGTCGGCCGTCGATACCAGGGAGACCCTACGAGAGACCGAGGCTTTTAGGCCTGAGAACCCCCCGCAGGCTCGCGGGGCGATGCAGGGCTGCTTCTGGACGCCGTCTCCCGGAGGGCGTGGGACCCCCCCAGCCCCCCGCTGTGTGTGCCCGGCTGCTCCCAGCCTGGGGGGGGGGGCGGAGGGTGGACGTGGCCATACTTACAGCAGGGCCTTCCTTCCCAGTGGGGCCAACGTTTCCAGGGGAGCCGGGGAGACCCTAGGGCGGGAGAAGGCGGCGGTTAGAGGTCGAGGAGAAAGAGCAGAATTCAGCAGGGGGGGACGTGGGGGCTCCCCAGCCTCTCTCTGGCTCTCTCAAGCTCCGGGTCAGTAACTGACAAGGTGCTTGGAGGCACTAGAGCTGTGGCCGCCCTCCTCCCAGCAGACTTCCTTTCCCCACAACTTCCCAGACCTGCTGCCCTTGTCAGTGGCGGCTCTGCCCTTTACCGGTGACTCTGGGGGTGTCGTGGCTCAGGGATTCTCTTCCCACGGGCCTCGGTCACGGGATAGCGGGGCCCTGACCGCCAGACCGTGGGCTCGGCAGAGGGCTCGCCGACCCATGAACCATGACTTAGCATGCAATGAGGAGACCCCCCCCCAGCCCCTCCCACCCACATCAATCATCTTCAGAACGAGGGGCTTTCCTGGGTCCTCCTATGGGGACAACCCCCCCCCCCCCGGGGCTTGGAAAACTGCCCGTGTCCTCGGGCCCCGTGCGAAGCGGCCACTTACGCGGGGGCCCATGAGCCCGGGCTCGCCAGGCCGGCCGGCATCTCCGTTGGGGCCTCGGGCTCCAGCAGGTCCGGAGGGGCCGCGGTTACCGGGGGGACCCTGTTTAGGAAAGAGGGAGGCAAGAGGTGAGGTCTCGGTCTGGCCTAGTCCGCACGGGGTGGGCGGGGGTCTCTGGGTCCACCTACCATGCCGCCAGCTCGGCCGTCGGCTCCAGGAAGACCCCGGGATCCAGGGACGCCCTGCCAAGTAGGACAGAAACTGGTCAGATCCCCCACCACGAGAGCCCCCAGGGCAGGGCCTCCCAAGTCAGAGAGCCGCCCCTGGTTGTGGTCGGGGGGCTGCTCGCAAACACGTTTCTGTCGTTTAGCCCAGGAACCCACCGCGCGACCGACTTCCACCTACTCTGAGCCCGGGGGGGCCCATGGGGCCCGTGGATCCTGGCTCTCCGTTGGGTCCTCTCTTGCCTTCTTCACCGTTGGGGCCGGGAGGGCCTTGGGGCCCGGCGGAGCCCTGCACCCCACAGAAACAAGAAGTGAAAGGAGCCGTTCCGGCCCTGCTCAGTCAGGCGGGGGAAGGGGTCCCCCAAATTTGGCCACGGGGCAGTTACTCACCGGCTCCCCCTTGTTTCCACTCTCTCCTTTAGAACCAGCAGGACCAGGCTCGCCCTAGAACCAAGACACGGAGGTCACTGACCAAAGCTCCTGGCAAGGCCTCTGGCTCAGAGGGCCATCTGCTCTCGGAGGAGCAGCCCCGGGCGAGAGGGCAGAAGGGCCGGGGGGAGGGGAGGGGGGAGAAGCTGAAATGACTCACCGCAAGTCCTCTCGGACCGGAGGCCCCAGCAGCGCCGGCAGGACCAGGGATGCCACGGGGCCCGGGCAGACCGGGAGCACCAGCCACGCCAGGGAGACCCTGCGGACACAGCCCAGAGCAGCCCCCTGTCACTCTCTGGGGGCCGCCGCGGGGCCCACCCAAGAACCAGCCCGGGGACCCGTGGGTGGATACTTACCGCTGCCCCCTTGGCTCCCGTCAGACCATTGGCACCGGGATTCCCCTAGGGAAGAAGGGGGGATGGTGAAACCGCCCTCCAGAACGCCCTCCCCCCACGGCCTCCTCTCCCTCCCCCGCCCGCCAGCACAGGATCCCTTACCGCAGGACCGACAGGACCAGTCATGCCGGGAAGACCCAGCTCTCCACGAGGGCCGGCGGGGCCGGCGGGGCCAGGGTTGCCGACGGGGCCGAGTTCTCCCTGGAAGCGCCAAGGCAGAGAGCACGGTGAGCGCCAGAGGTAAAGCGGGAGAGCCGGCCTTGAGCCCTGGCTGGCCACCCGTCAGCTGGGGCACCGGGGGCCCTCGGGCCCCTGCCCTCCCCGCTAACTCTGAGATCCCCCGGGCTGTCCTACCCGGCCTAGTTGTCAGCAACTATCCACCACCACGTAACCCTAACCCTAACCCATGCTAGGGACCTCCCCTTGATAAAGGGAACTGTCCAACCTAAGGTGGTGCTGGGAAAGGAGATCCTCACTCACCTTAGGGCCAGGGGCGCCTGGGAAGCCAGGGGGACCCGCCGAGCCAAGGGGACCCTAGGGAGACAAAGGAAGCACTTCAGACGTTGTCTCCCGTGCCGCTGGGCGGCCGGCTTTAGTTTGCCAACAACGCGAACAGCGGTGACGCCATTACCCAGAGTGAGGGTCCGACCTCAGAGCATGATGGGAAGAAACCCTGGGCTCCCGGAGGGGACTAGCCACACCAAGAGCAAAGGCGCGGGTCCCGCAGACCTCTCTGACCTGGCGGCACAGCCCACGCCCCGACGCCAGTGTGGCTCTCACGGCCAGCTGGGGCCGAACAGCCAACTGGGGCCCGGGGCCCGAGACTGGGGAACAGGCCCGGCCTGGAAATGAGGGTTCCTCGGCCCTCGAGGAGCTTGAAAATACCACCATGCACCCAGACACACAGAGTCACAGAGACACCCAGAGACACGCAGAGACACAGAGTCACACAGAGACACAGAGACACGCAGAGACACAGAATCACAGAGAGACACAGAGACACCCAGAGACACAGAGTCACAGAGACACACAGAGACACCCAGAGACACAGAGTCACAGAGACACGCAGAGACACAGACACGCAGAGACAGAGTCACAGAGAGACACAGAGACACAGAGACACGCAGAGACACAGTCACAGAGACACAGAGTCACAGAGACACCCAGAGACACGCAGAGACACAGAGACACCCAGAGACACCCAGAGACACAGAGTCACAGAGACACACAGAGACACAGAGTCACAGAGACACCCAGAGACACGCAGAGACACAGAGACACCCAGAGACACCCAGAGACACAGAGTCACAGAGACACACAGAGACACCCAGAGACACAGAGTCACAGAGACACCCAGAGACACAGTCACACAGAGACACACAGAGACACACAGAGACACACAGAGACACAGAGTCACAGAAACACACAGAGTCACAGAGACACACAGAGACACAGAGTCACAGAAACACACAGAGACACAGAGACAACCAGAGACACCCAGAGACACAGAGTCACAGAGAGACACAGAGACACAGACACACCCAGAGACACAGTCAGAGACACAGAGATACCCAGAGACACAGAGTCAGAGACACACAGAGACACAGTCACACCCAGAGACACAGAGTCACAGAAACACACAGAGACACAGAGTCACAGAGAGACACAGAGACACCCAGGGACAGAGTCACAGAGACACACAGAGACACAGAGACACCCAGAGACACAGAGTCAGAGACACAGAGTCACAAAGACACCCAGAGACACAGAGTCAGAGACACACAGAGTCACAAAGACACCCAGAGACACAGAGTCACAGAGAGACACAGAGACACCCAGGGACAGAGTCACACAGAGACACAGAGACACGCAGAGACACAGAATCACAGAGAGACACAGAGATACCCAGAGACACAGAGTCACAGAGACACACAGAGACAACCAGAGACACAGAGTCACAGAGACACGCAGAGACACAGACACGCAGAGACAGAGTCACAGAGAGACACAGAGACACAGAGACACGCAGAGACACAGTCACAGAGACACAGAGTCACAGAGACACCCAGAGACACGCAGAGACACAGAGACACCCAGAGACACCCAGAGACACAGAGTCACAGAGACACACAGAGACACAGAGTCACAGAGACACCCAGAGACACGCAGAGACACAGAGACACCCAGAGACACCCAGAGACACAGAGTCACAGAGACACACAGAGACACCCAGAGACACAGAGTCACAGAGACACCCAGAGACACAGTCACACAGAGACACACAGAGACACACAGAGACACACAGAGACACAGAGTCACAGAAACACACAGAGTCACAGAGACACACAGAGACACAGAGTCACAGAAACACACAGAGACACAGACACACCCAGAGACACAGTCAGAGACACAGAGATACCCAGAGACACAGAGTCAGAGACACACAGAGACACAGACACACCCAGAGACACAGAGTCACAGAAACACACAGAGACACAGAGTCACAGAGAGACACAGAGACACCCAGGGACAGAGTCACAGAGACACACAGAGACACAGAGACACCCAGAGACACAGAGTCAGAGACACAGAGTCACAAAGACACCCAGAGACACAGAGTCAGAGACACACAGAGTCACAAAGACACCCAGAGACACAGAGTCACAGAGAGACACAGAGACACCCAGGGACAGAGTCACAGAGACACAGAGACACCCAGAGACACAGAGTCAGAGACACACAGAGACACCCAGAGAAACAGTCAGAGACACAGAGACCCAGAGACACAGAGTCAGACACACAGAGACACAGACACACCCAGAGACACAGAGTCACAGAGACACACAGAGGCACCCAAAGACAGAGTCACAGAAACACACAGAGACACAGAGACACCCAGAGACACAGAGTCACAGAAACACACAGAGACACAGAGACACCCAGAGACACAGAGTCACAGAGAGACACAGAGACACAGACATACCCAGAGACACAGAGTCACAGAGACACACAGAGACACCCAAAGACACAGAGTCACAGAAACACACAGAGACACAGAGACACCCAGAGACACAGAGTCAGAGACACACAGAGACACCCAGAGATACCCAGAGACACAGAGTCACAGAAACACACAGAGACACTCAGAGACAGAGTCACAGAGACACCCAGAGACACAGAGTCACAGAAACACACAGAGACATAGAGACACCCAGAGACACAGAGTCAGAGACACACAGAGACACACAGTCACCGAGAGACACAGAGACACAGACACACCCAGAGACACAGAGTCACAGAGAGACACAGAGACACCCAGAGACAGTCACAGAGGGACACAGACACCCCTAGAGACACAGAGTCACAGAAACACCTAGAGACACAGAGTCAGAGACACCCAGAGACACAGAGTCAGAGACACCCAGAGACACAGGCACCCAGAGACAGTCACAGAGAGAGACAGACACACCCAGAGACAGAGTCACAGAGACACAGAGTCACAGAGACACCCAGAGACACCCAAAGACACTCAGAGACACACAGAGTCACAGAGACACAGAGTCAGACACCCAGAGACACGGTCACAGAGACACACAGGCAGAGACACACACAGTCACAGAGAGACCCAGAGTCACAGAGACACCCAGAGACACAGTCACACAGAGTCACAGACACACTGAGACACAGAGACACAGACACACCAAGAGACAGAGTCACAGAGACACCCAGAGACAGTCACAGAGACACACAGAGACACAGAGACACCCAGAGACACAGAGTCACAGAGAGACACAGAGACACAGACACACCCAGAGACAGAGTCACAGAGACACAGAATCACAGAGACACCCAGAGACACCCAAAGACACTCAGAGACACACAGAGTCACAGAGACACCCAGAGACACAGAGTCACAGACACACCCAGAGACACAGAGTCAGAGACACACCCAGAGACACAGAGTCAGAGACACAGAGTCAGACACCCAGAGACACAGGGTCACAGAGACACACAGGCAGAGACACACACAGTCACAGAGAGACACAGAGTCACAGAGACACCCAGAGACACAGTCAAACTTAGAGACACAGTCACAGAGAGACAGGGAGACACCCAGAGAGAACAGTCACACAGTCACAGACACACTGAGACACAGAGACGGGAAACAGACCGGCAGACACGCCCCCCTCCTCACTCCTCACCAGAGAGCCCCCTGGGCCGTCTCTCCGGGACTTTGGCCACCTAAAGGGGCCGCCCCGCGGGCCGCTGGTTCTCTTTTACTTGTTACCGGACATAACGAGGGGGGAGGGGCCCTCATCTGGACTCGGTCAAAGCCCCCGCCTAACTTGGGGCGGCGGGTCCAGAGAAGCTCCGGAGCTGCTGCCGGCTGAGGCTACCGGGAAGTGTGGGGGTGCAGAAGAGAGCTGCAGGGCCCGGACGCGCCGCCGGCCTAGCTCCTCACGAAGGGCCGATGGCTTCGGGAAAGGCGGGACGGCCCAGGGGCGCCGGGCTCAGGCAGCCGCTCTGTCCTCTCTAAGGGGCAGGGGCTGGCGTCTGAACCAGGGTCCTCCCGGGAATCCTCGCGGAGCCCTCCCCCCTCCCCCAACCTTGAACTGGAGACACTTACGGCGGGACCGACGGGGCCGACGCTGCCATCGCTTCCGCGCGCTCCCTGTGGGGAACAGGACAGAGCCCCGTGAGGCCCCGCCACGGTGGCGGAAGCCCCTCCCCCCCCTCGGGACAGCAGCTCTTACCGCGGGGCCGGGGCCGCCGATGCGCCCCCTCTCTCCGGGCAGGCCTCGCGCTCCCTGCGGGCAGGAAAAGAGACAAGAGCGCACTGGGTGGGGGGCCCACAGCCCACAAGCCCCCCGAGCCGGCGCCAGTCCCCGCCAGCCCGGGGCTCCCCCCCCCAGGAGCCCGCGGGACACTTACCGCCTGGCCAGGGGTGCCGTTCTCTCCGGGGGCGCCGGGTTCACCCTGCGGGGGAGAGGCGGAAGGCGCTGTGAGGGAGGGGCCGAGAGCGAGCCTCCACGGCCCTCGGGGCCCCCTCCCCCCTGAGCCGGAGAGCCCGGGCAGATCCGGAGGGCCGCCCGGACTCAGAGACTTCGCCCAAGCACTCCCCCGCTCCCACGCGTGCTGCGAGCCGCCTGCCCCGGCTGGCCCCGGGGCACACATGCGAGTACATGCTCAGGCACACGTGCAGACCCGTGTGCGCACGGACGTGGGGCCGCACGCAGCTACAGTGGCGGCTGTGCTGCTGTGAGCGCGCTTGTGCATTTCTGCAGGTGCACGTGTGTGGTGCTAGTGAAGCACCTGTGAGGGCAGGGCGGTGCACAATGTCTAGGTGGGCCTGGGGTGCGTGGGGGTGCATTTGTAGCTGGGCCTGTGTGGGGGTTCATGAATATTTGCATGTATGGGTGTTTGTGCGCATCTTTGCACATATGGTGTGTGCATGTGGAGAATGCGTCTGGCACGCCAAGTGCATGGGGGTTTGTGGGCATGGGTGTGCCCACAGGTGCATGTGAGTGCGTGTTTAGGCACATGAGTGCCCAGTGTAGATGTGGGTGTTTGTGCGCCCCGTGTGCCCCCCTGTCTATCCCCTGTGCACCCCTGTGTGCCCCCCTGTCTATCCCTGTGTGTGCCCCCGTGTGTGCCCCCGTGTGCGCCCCTGTCTATCCCCTGTGCGCCCCTGTGTGCCCCCCTGTCTATCCCTGTGTGTGCCCCTGTGTGCCCCCCTGTCTATCCCTGTGTGTGTCCCCGTGTGTGCCCCTGTGTGCCCCCCTGTCTATCCCCTGTGCGCCCCTGTGTGCCCCCCTGTCTATCCCTGTGTGTGCCCCCGTGTGTGCCCCCGTGTGCGCCCCTGAGCACCGGGTGGGGGGCCCACAGCCCACAGGCTCAGCCTCGCCCCGGGGGCTCACAGGCAGGCCAAATCAGGACCGCAGTGAAACGGGCCCTCACGCACATTGCCGCCCCTCCTCGGAGCCCCCCTCCTCCCACCAAGAGCGTCCCGTCTAAAGTCGGGTCCCAATGGGCCTTTACCTTGACTCCGGGAGCTCCGGCTTGTCCTTTCAGTCCATCGAGACCATTGTGCCCCTAGAGAGAAGAACGGCGTAAAGTCCTCCCCGGGGACGCCCCTGCGCAGGACAACTCCTGGCAGGGGGCCCCACAGCCCTCCCTCGGGCACCGAGTGTGGGGCCCTGACCCCCAGACCCCCAGGCTGGGCTGGGTGGGCCACTTCCGAGGGCGCAGCAGAATCCCCACCCGGGCCACGTAAGAGCATCGGGCCTTGGCCCTATCCTGCCTGCCCCCAACCCCGGGCGCCCCTCCAGCTCTCTGGCCCCCCAGACAGGTCCGGTGTCCTAGACGATGAACCGGAGAGAGGACACGTACCCGGATTCCCTTGAATCCAGGCAGACCGGGAGTCCCGGGGAAGCCTCGAGCGCCCTGCAGAGAAACGGGGGGAGTCAGTCGGGGCCCCCCCCCTCGGACCCCCGGCAGGCCTTCCCCATGACCGGGAGCCGGGGCGACCTCCCGCGCGCTCCCTGCAGGGCCGGGCCAGTGCGAGGAGTCTCACCTGTGGTCCGACAATTCCTCTCTCACCAGGCCTTCCTGGCTTCCCAGGGTGACCCTGTAAGGAAAGAGATGGGAGAACCCTTCCGTTGGTGAACGCCAGGTGGCGCTCGAAGGGAGGGAAGCCTTTCAGAGGAACCCCAGTGCTTCGGGGAGAGTCCCACGTGACAGAAGATGGCCCTTTGGTCCAACGTGACCCCCACATTGCAACACGGCTCCTCTGGAGGGAAGCTGTTTCCCCGAGGAAGCTTGACTGAAGTGTGCGCTTCAGACCAATCTGTCCCTCGGCCCCACTCGTGCCCCAGCAGGGGGCCCAAGCCCCCACTTACGTCTTCACCAGACTTTCCGGGGGGTCCGGGGGGTCCTCGTGCACCTGCGGGGCCCTAGGGGAACGGAGAGAGCACTGCTGTTAGTCCCGACCCCCGTAACGTCACAGAAGTCGCCCGCACCCACGTCGGGGCAGCCGTACTTACAGTCTGACCAGGCTCTCCCGGCTCGCCGGCGGGTCCTTGGAAGCCTTGGGCACCCTGGAAAAGGGGAACGCCACAGAATAGCACACGGCATCCTTAGCCTGGTCTCCTCGTAAAAGGAGACTCGTTCGAATTGACTTCAATTTGCTCAAATGAGTGAAAAACCCCTTGGCATTTACTTACAGGAGGTCCGCTTGCGCCAGGGGGGCCTCTGGGTCCCATCAAACCCTGTCACGGGAAAACGGATGATGACCAATGGAGAAGAGGCAAGGGGAGCTGACCCAGCTCCGGGAAGGGGGGAGGACCGCCGCCCCAACCCCCCTCCCTCCTCAGACAAGACTGGGTCATCTCAGGAACGCTCCTGCCTCTGCCCTCCCTCCAGACAGAGGCCTGGGATTTGGGAACCTCTTCGTGGAGGCCATCGGGCGGAGGCAGCCCCGAGCTGGGCCGGGGAAGGGCTGAGCCCGGACACTAGCAGGCCGGGTCGCCGGCCTCGGCCCGCTGCCTTTGCCTCGGCTGTGATGGGGGCCGTCACGGCAGCCGCCTCCCTCCGTGACAGAGGAATTAATTAATTTTTGAGGCTGGGGTTAAGTGACTTGCCCAGGGTCACACAGCTAGGAAGTGTTAAGTGTCTGAGACCAGATTTGAACTCGGGTCCTCCTGAATTCAAGGCTGGTGCTCTATCCACTGTGCCACCTAGCTGCCCCCTGGAATCACTATTTATTAAGCTGAAGCTGGCGTGTGCCCAAGCCCAGCCTCTGGCTGGCACACGGCAAGACGTAGCTCCACTTTAGCCCCCAGTGATTGCTCCACAGCCTGCTAGATGGCCCCTGTCCTGGGGCTGCGCCATCTTGCCCTCTCAGCTGAGACTGGGCTCTCCCAGGCAGGCTGAGCCGCACCTTGGCCAGAAGCCAGGCTGGCCCGTGGCGCCACCTGCACCGCGCCACGTTAGTCACCCTGGTTCAATGTCCACAGACGAGCGCTTTCATTTTGTGCCATACCGCGACACAAAGAACGGGGCGACTGCAACAAACCAAACTGGAATTTGGGAGGAAGTCCGTACCATTGGTCCTGGGCCCATGTCCAATCCTTTGCTAGCATCGTATTGGGCTGCGAAGTTCTAAGGAGGGAAAGAGAGAAGTGTGCAGGTGAGCGGGCCTTCCTGACCATCTCGGGTCAAGCTGCTTGTGGGAGCAACGGTCTCCTGTCTCAGACCCCTCCGCTTCTCTTGGGAGAACAGAGGGATGGTCCAACACGTGGGAGCCGCCATCGAGCTAGGGCAAAAGAGAACAGCCCCAGCTGGGCGGGAGGGGAAGAGAGCGGGAAAGTCCATCCTTTGGGCAAAGTGCAAAGCATCTTTATGTTCCCCCAAGCGTCCAAAGTGTCCACTCTGCCACCCCTCCCCCACTGCCAGCCATAATGAGTGGTCAGCTAAAGGTGCCTGAGGTGGCTCTAGTGGGGATGCGTCCTTTCCAGTCCTGGGCAGAAGAATAGGGAAGTATACCCCTGAAGCTGAAACTGAACTGGGCGTCAAAGCCACCCTTCTGAGACCTGAGGGACAGAGGTCAAGAACTAGTCAGGGTCATTTGAGACAGCTGAGGAAAGGCGCTCCTGTTCTAATTACCTTCCACTAAATTAAGCCTGAACTCATTTGTCTTTCTAAGATCCATGAATTCTAAGGCAACTGAGCCAGAAAAGAAAGGAGAAACAGAAGGAAAGAGGGAAGGAGTAAAATAGAGAAGGAGAAAAGGACAGAAAGAGGGAAAGAAGGAAAGGGGGAAGAAAAAAGGAAAGAGGGAAAAGGAAAGGAAAGAGAGAAACAAGGAAGGAGGGAAAGAAGGAGAGAGGGGCAGGAGGGAAAAAGAGACCTGTTGGTAAAATTTTAAAAATGGAATCCACTTGTTTAATTTTCATCTCATAGATGCCTGAAAGTAGCAAATAAACTAGTCTTTATCAGTATTGACTTCAGCCCCCAACACCTTCTCAGAGCCAGCTGTTTACACAGGGATTAGAATTACTGAAGAGAACTTCTCATGAAAGAATCAAGTCAATAAGTGAGATGAAGCCTTCCACACAAAGCAGATTTCTACCAAAACTATTGAGGAAAACCAGTCCTTCTGAAGCCCTCATCCCTTCCATGCCCTCTCTTGGTCCTTTAAATGTAACAGTCCTGTGCTAAAACGAAGGTTAAATGCAAAAGTGAAAAAGATCTTACCCCACCAAGACCGGGAGGACCAGGGGGTCCGGGAGGACCTGGGGGACCATCTTCACCATCTCTACCTGGAGGGCCTGGGGGACCCTGTTGTGCAAAAGATGAGTTAGTTGAACACTCAGCAGGTCCTGAAATCGGTGCCTGGGATGGCAATTCTCAGGCAAGAGGGGTAAGTCATCCCTTTTCATAGATTTCTTGGGAGAAGTGGTTACCATTTGCAATCAAGCAGATTCAACATAGACATGTTCATTTGGCAATCTATCAAAGGGAGGGCTATACTGCCTCTGTGATGCCCAGAAAAATCAGTCCAAGTTAAAATTCTTCACTCTATGAACTTCCTAGAATTAATGCTCAGAATCTCTTCCCAGAGGTCTTGCTCTTTGCTAGACTTTCAGCATTTTCTGAAACTCGTAAAGAGAAACTGAGGTCCCTCCCTCCCCATTTGTTATTTGGAATTTCTGATTTCCCTGGCAGAACAAATTTAATGTCATCATTACTTTGGGAGACTAGAATATTTTGGAATAATATAATATCAACATATTCCTCTTGGCAAAGTATCTTTGATCGAGGTCTACATGGGTGGAAGGAGAATCATACTTCTTGGCCCAAAGAATCCAGCAAATATGCATGCAAAGGGGAGTTTCTATCTAGTCCAAATTCATAATTACACAGTTTTAATCATCAAATGGAAAATGTCAGCAGAGGAATGTCACAAACATTCTTTTTAACCCAACAAATACTGCACACACAGCGAATCCTTACAGAAGAATACTGGACACAAAATAGGGAGTGGAAGAGCTCCCACTGGCTGTCAAATACACCAGAGCACAGATTTATCATGTCATCAAAAACCGTGAGGATGAATTAATCAAGCAGAAACAAACAAAACTATGTCCCTGGGATTGAGAGGAAGAGATAAATCAGCTAAAGGGAAAAAAAAAAAAAAAGTCCATCACAATAATGCAAATTTGGGCGGGGGGGGGGGCAGGGTGGTAGTGGTGAAAAATGGATCAATGAACATGAATATATTTGCTCCGTTGGCTACCCAGTTGGACCATTTACAACATGCTCTGTTCAAATAGTTTCTTGTTGTAAATTAATTCGCCAGTTCCTAGGGATTTTTATTGTAAGTTGTTCTAATATGATCAGATTTTATAACTCAAGATTTCTTACCCTTTGACCTCGTGGACCTCTGTCTCCTTGTGGTCCCTTCAAGAGAGAAAAACACGACTCAGCTATAAAGCTCAGGGTGACTTCCGCTGAACCATTACATTATTCTCAAATATGGTTCATTGTTGGGTCTCGACTAACTAAGCCACTGTGGTCAAAGTGAGTTTGAACATAGCCTTTTTAAAAATGGAGGAGGGGGCGCACCAGACAACAACTGCTAGCCCTTCTGACGATACCTGTGCTGGTATTCCTGTCCAGGGCAAATTGTAGGGGGTGAAAAGATCTTTGCTACAGATTGGACAGCACACGTAGACATGAAAGCCTTGCAAACGGTCGTAACCTATTATAGCCACACCATCGGCCCTTCCCGACATGTCTTTTAGCAATCTTCAATCAAGGCTGAGTCATTTGGGAGGAGAGCCAAATTTTCCTTTGTTTTCCTCTAACTTCATTGATTTTATCATTTACCTAATTAACTCCCAATTAATCTGGTCAAACGGTTGAACCACTCCCCCCCCACACACACATATTTTTTAAAAATCTACCACATATCATATGAACTTCAACTGTGAAAAGTCCGTATCCCTGAACTTTCAAAGAATGAATTCGCGCTTACCTTTCTTCCTCTGGGTGGCTGGTGGGAAAGAAAGAATCAAAGGTCATTGGGAAGAACGAGCCAGAGAGACATGTCTAGCCGATGGATTTCAGTTAGTATTTGGAAACCCGTTTCCATGTTTCCTGGTGCCAGAGTGGCTCTGCGCACGGCCCGCTGCTTGGGGCGAGCGTGGAGTTAAGGATCTTGCCTGCAGACGGGTATAAAGGCTTCATCCTTCCCAGATTGTTAGGAGGGAAAAGTGTCCCTGGCTTTCCGGGGTCCTCTTGCCCACTCGACTGGCTCGGAAGCCCCAGTCTCCCCCCTTCCTTATGCAGCCTCTCCTTGCCATGGCCCAGCCCACAAGGGTGGGCCCTTCCGGGGGCAGCCAGTCCCTACCACTGCCCCCAAGAGCCTTCCTACAGGGCTTGGGATTGCCGCCTATCAGTGACAGTGGGCGCCACCCCCTTCCCCCAAGCACCCTCCCAAACCTTAAGCAAGAATACGGAAAAGTGATACTGACCTCCTGTACAGCTGTAGGGGAAAGGAGAAAAGAGAGACAGCATTATTTGGGATTCACACGTCCTTGGGGCGCCGACGCTGCCACGAGGCGATGATGAAAACCCAAAGAGGCATGGCCGGGATCGGTGGGAAAGCCCCTTCGGGTCCCACTGCTTCCAAGAGAAGCACCGCAAGTGGGAGGTGGGTGGAGGGAGAGCAGATCCCACCGGGGCGTCTGGGCCGCAGATGATTGGGCGGGAGCTTAGAGCACCCCGAGTCCCAGGCGTGAGGGGGAATCTGCTGACAATTCATCGCTAATGAAGAGCGTTGGCAGATAAATGAAATTCTCCAGGTGGGCTATTGATTAGCAAATGATTTGCAGCCACAGGTTAAAACTCCTCCTCCGGGACTCGTTTCCGATGCCCTCTCTTGGGCACAAAGGGCGTCCTGGGCTTGGGTCCAGGCCCTGGCAGATGCCACACTGAACTAGAAAGCGGAGCCCTTGGACCAGCCCCTCCCAGGTGACTGGGAGGAAGGGGCGGGAAGCTGGGGGCGGGGCAGATTCTCATTCCTCGAATCCTCGAGGCCCCCGGCTCTGGCCCTGAGCTTCAATTACTTCCCAAAGGCTCAGAGTCCGAAACAAGGCAGTACGGTCGGCTTCCTCGCTCCGCACGTCCAAGCCCGAAGCTGCCGCCTCTGGGGGGGGGGGGGGGGGGGGGACTAGCCAGATCCTGACTAAGAAAGCGAGGGTCCTGCTCCAATTGGGGGGGTAGTTTATCCTGAGAAAAATGCTCCCCGGAACCATTTCTGGGGTGGCAAATGCCCCGCACCCGTCGGGTGCCTCAGAAAGGAGACTGGGCTGGTCCTTTCGCTGTCTCCAATCGCCAACTGGAGGGGGGTGGGGCGCAAATAATGCGAGCTCGCCCCTTCCCAAACAGGGCCCCCGAACTCCTCCCTCGCATTGAGGCGGGATTGAAGTGAGGCTGGGACTCGGGCGGGCAGCTATCGAGGAACGGGGTCCGCGGTGAGTACGGAATGCAGCGGACCCGCCCTCAGCCCCCTCTTTATCCCCACCCAGCCTTGTGCCCCGCCCCGCCCGGGGGGTCCTCTCGGGTCCAATCGGTCCCTGGCCTCCTCCCTGTCCGCTCCCAGCAATACGGGGGCCTCGGTGGCTGGGGGGGCGAGCTTCCGCTACTTTCCTGGTTCTTGAGGCGCCCCTAAGGAAGCCCCCCTCCTGCCGCCAGAGGGCTCCCGCTCCCCTCTTTGGGCCGCGGCGGGCCGGGGGTGCCCACAGGCGCGCCCAGACGGGGCGGCTTCCCCAGATAACGGGGCGGCTTCCCCAGATAACGGGGCGGCTTTCCCAGATAACGGAGCGGCTTCCCCAGATAACGGGGCGGCGTTAGCGCGACCCGCCTTCCAGGAACCTCCGCGGCCGCAAAGTGGGCAAAGCCCGGCCCCCGCGTCCCGGGGCCCTTCCCAGACTGCCCAGAGGAGGGCGCCCAGGGCACACCGACGCCTCCAGCGGCAGGCCCCCGGGCGGCCGGCCTGGGCGTGCAAACAAGCGCGTGGGGGATGCCCTCCGAGGACGCGCGAGGATCCGGGACTGGAGGGCGGAGGGGGCACCCGGGGAAGGCACCTCCCGCGCTTTACAGCCGAGGACACTGAGGCAGAGGCGGGGGGGAGCGGGAGGGGGCCCGGCGCCGCTCCGGAGCCTGGCTTCAATCAGAAGTCCGTCCCGGAGCTCCTCGCGCCGCTGCCGCCCCGCCCGCCCCTCCCGGGCCGCCCCGGGCCGCTTACCCTGAGCTGCGGCCAGGCACCAAGTGGCCGCGAGCAGCAGCCAGAGGCGCGCGTCCGCAAAGCTGAGCATGTCTGCGCGCCGAGGGGCCTCACACGGACATGCAGACTCCTTGGGGCGCGGGCCGGGGCTGTCGGAGGGGCGAGGGCGCTGAGTCGGGTCCGGCCGCCAGGAACACCACCGGCCGCCCGCTGGATGCTAAAATAAGGTCGGCCGACCGCCTGTATTTATCCGGCCCTCGGCTCGGGGGGCCCGGGGTGGCCCCAAGCGCGCGACAGCCAATCGGAGGCGCCTGGGGGGGCCCGAGGCCGGGGGGAGCTGGGCGGAGACTCGGGGGGGCCGGGGGCGGGGCGGGGCGCTCAAATTGGTTCCATTCTTTGTGAGGACGTGGACAGTTTTGAAGCTTAGGAAGGAAATTATGACTCCCCCCCCCCCACTACCCCGGCCAGACGCTCGCGAACCGAGCCAGCTGAGCTGCCCAGGGAGGGGCGGGGCCGGAGCGGGGACACCGCCGGGAGCTGTCCAGGTCCTACTTCACCTGGGCCAGCCGCGGGTGCGGGGCAGGGAAAGGCCGAGCGGGGGAGGAGGGAGAATGGGGAGACGGGGAGGGGGGCGGGGGGAGTACAGCGTGGCACGGGGGGCAGGGAACCCCCCCCTCCAGCGCTCTCCCCACCCCGCTTCCCCAGCCACAAAGCACCAGCCCTAACCACACCCCGGCCCGGGAGCCGCCAAGCTGCGCTCTCACCCCGGAAATCTGCCCCCCAGAAAGAGAGGGGACGGAGCGTGGCCTCTCACTGGCTGACCTCCCGGGGAGCCCGCTGAGGCTCACAGGGGGCTCAGGCTTTCCCACCGAGGCTCTCTGCCCGGCCTGGAGCATCAAGGCTCCAGGGCCCTCAGAAGTTGGAGAAGCTCTTTGGAGAGCGGCCGGGTCACTACTGAGGACCCTGAGGCGGCCTTTGAACCTTTGTCTGCCAGACTTAAGCAGATTGCTGAGGATCCAGCTCCTGGGAGCCCCCCCATTCCATCCCCACTTTCCCTCAGCTTGGGGGCAGGGCCCCAGAAAAGTATGATCCCGCGGCTCTGGCGGGGAGGGGAAAAACTCCCCCGCTCCCCCTTCCTCCTGCCTATGAGCTGGCCTGGCCCCGGCCGCCCAGCCCCCACCCCTCACAGCCTGGAGAAGCTGGGGAGAGAGCCAGGGCCAGAAGACTCTGAGCTAATCCCCCACGCCAGGAGTCTGGGGAAGCCGAGGCCCGGCCCCAAGTAAGGGAGCAACAGCTAGCCCCGCTCTGCCCTCTCCTCCCTGCCTGTCCTCCCTCATTTGTCTGGGGCTCCCTCGCCTCTCTGGGGCTCCCTCACTTGCCCGGGGCTCCCTCGCTTGTCCGGGGCCCTCAGTTCCCCTCTGTTCTCAGCTCCCTCTTGCCTCCCCTTTCCGATTCCCTTTGCTCTTTCTCTGGACTTCCTGACCAAGGAATTGAGGTGTCCCACACTCCATTCCGCAACTGTGGGAGACCCCAAATAAAGAGAAGGCAGATTCAGGAGAGGGAGCCCGCCTCCACTTCTGCCAGGGCCCTGGAGTGGGACGGGCTCCATTGGAGCCAGGCCTACTTATTCCATCTCATCTACACCAGCATTTTCTCCATCACTTATGTCCAGAGATCAGCAAAGCCATTCGTCAAGCCCCGACTTTTCGTCTCTGCTGATTTCTGAGGTACACATGTTCATGCGGAAAATTTAACAATCGGCTCCCTGGAACCTGTTGGAGCCGATTCCATAATACTACTGCCTCTTTCACTCAGTAGCTGTTGTGTATAGAAGCTCCAGGACTCTCTCCTTCCTTCCTGGCCAAGTTTAGTATTTGTTTACGATTTTCTCTCTTCCCCAGCCCTTGCCTCTTCAGTACACATATTGACTCTGCTTGAGAGACTCTGATTGCTTCACTTTCTTCATCTGCTCATGTTCCACGACCTCCACTCTGCCTCAGCTACATACGCAGATGCTCCTGCCCTCCATCTTGCCAATACCCTAATGCATCACCTCTGTGGGCAGCAATTCCGAAGTCCCCATTGGCTTCCTGCCTCCCCCTCTGCCTCACATAACCCACTTGGATGACAGGAGATGGGAAAAGGAGCTCCCAGAATAGCCTCAATTTTTTCTGAAACAAAGTTACCAGCTGAGGTAGGAGGAAGAACCCACTGAAGGTTTTAGGAGGGATGAGAGAGTTGGGAAGAGTTGCTGTGGAGAGCGGGACAGTGAGCAGGATGGCCTGGCGGCAGTGAGGGCCCAGTTGACATCAATTTGGAGTGCACCTGGTCAGAGCACCTTCGTGCAGCAGCATGTGAGGAGGAAAAGAGTGGGAGTTGCAGTGCTAGGAGGGATCCAAGGCGGAAAATGGGCAAAGTTAGAGACACGATAAAAGGCCCGAGAGAAGAGAAACAGCAGTTTGCCAGAAGGCCAAGCTGAGACCAAGAGGAGAAAGAATCTCATGCTGGGGAGGTGGCTTGGGGAGAATCCAGGGGTCATGGGACTGGAGGGGCTGCAGTGGAGAAAGAGCAGGTTATGTGAGCGAGGGCAGAGGGAGAGATGGAAAGCCAGCAGACTTGGGGACTTCGCCTGTTTCCCCTGAGGAGGTGGTCTTATTTCTGGCCAAGATCAGCACCTCCACCTGTTCAAATGCGCCCTTTGATCCTGCTCTCAGTCCCCTTGATCCTGCTCTCAATCCCCTTGATCCTGCTCTCAATCCCCTTGCCTACTGCTGCTTCTCTACCACTGCAAACATCTTCATCCTCAACAAGAAAACAAAACAAACTCCACCCTCACTTGATCCTTCTAACTGGGCCCTATCTTTCTTCTGCCTTTGTGGCCAAGCCCTCTGCAAAGGGGTCTACAATCAGGGCTCCACTTTCCTTCTTCCCACTCCGGAGCAATGTGGGAGCCTCATCATCCCACAGAAACGGCCCTCTCCCAGGTTAACAATGGTCCCTTAGGGGCAAATGCATTGGGCACTCTCCCCACTGTCTCTGTAGCCTTTGATGCCGGGTGCCCCCCTCCCCTTCTAGACACTCTTTCCTCCAGGTTTTCTTCTTAATTGCTTAACCCTTTCTCAGTTTCCTTCCCTGGATCTTCTTCTGGGTCATAGGAACCTTCTAACCCTCGGTCCTTCCTAACTGTGTGACCCTGAGCTAGTCACATCCCTCCTCTTTGCCTCCGTGGCAGCCTCTGCCATTACCTGGTATTGAGCGGGCACTGGCAGGTCTTGGGTTCCTGCTGATTGCCCGGGGGCCAGTGCGCCCCTTCTAGCTCTAGATCTTTCAACGTGGATTTGTAGGGAGAGAGTCCCTAATGAGCAAACCCTTCCGGAGGCTCCTGAGGAACTGCCGGCCTTGCTGAAGGCCTTGGGGTGGTGCGGCCGGGAGAATATTTGGCCTCAGACCCTTCCCAGCTGTTGAACCCGGGTAAGTCACCTCTGTTTGCCTCAGTTTCCTTATTTGTGAAAACTGTTGTTATATCCATTAGTTGAGTCCTGAGTCTCCGGGACCGCACTTGGGATTTTGTTGTGCATATGTGAAGGTACTGAGAGCTTTGCCATTTCCTTCTCCTGCTCATTTTACAGATGGGGAAACTGAGGCAAAGTGGAGAAGTGATCTGCCCGGAATCACACAGTTAACGTCTGAAGCCCGATTTGAACTCGGGGCCCCCTGACTTCAGGGGGCTCCTCTCTGCGAAAGTGGGGGGGAGAGCTACGCCGCCTCCCAGGGGAGCGGTGAGCCCCGATCTGTGCCAGCCCGGGCCACAGTGGGCGCCGGCTGATGCGCGCTAGTCGTGCGGGATGACAGCAGCGCGGGGGCTCGGGGGAGCTCGGCCATCAGGGCCTTTGGAGGGAGCCACAGGCCGGGCAAAGCTCGCAGAGCGTCAGGGAAGGTGCCGCGGGCGCCGTGGCGGAGGCCCGAGGGCCAGCAGCCCGCCCTCCCCCTCGCTGCTGATGTGGCGGCCCGCGCACTCAGTCAGACCGCATCTGGGCCTGGGCGGGGCCGGGGGGGAAGGGCAGCCGAGGCGGGCGGGCGCGGAGCCTTCTCCCTCTCGCTCATTGGTTCCTGGGCCCAGACAGTCCCGCCCCCGCTGCGGGCGCTTCCCGCAAAGCTCGGCCGCTGTCCATCTGGGGAAGCGGAGAGGAGGGACCTGGGAACCCGCGGTCCTAGCTTCACAGAGGGGGAAACTGAGCCTGGGGAGACCACGGGCCCGGGGCTCCCCCCCCTCCCCGGGACTCCCGGCTCTTCCGAGAGGTCAGGCGGGCCCTCCCCGGCCGGGGCTTCTTCCTACAGCTTTCTCAGTGCCCGTCGGTCCCTGGCTGGGTGTTTCGTTCACAGCCTGGGCGCGTGCCCCCTTCTTCCTTCTGCCCGGGACACTGGAGGGCCGGGTCCTCTGGAAGCCAGGTCCCTTCAAGGCTCTTCCCAGACCCCGGTTCTTAGCCCCCACTCCCAGTCGCACATTTCCCATCCCACTGACGTGTTTGCGCCCCCAGCTGGGTTGCTAATTAGGGGCTGCTTCCCTTCTGTCTTAGCGTCCCCAGCACCGAGATGGCGCCGGCCCACAGTTGGTACTAAATAAAATTCTGCTGGATTTGTATCAGAAATGTCATGCCAAGTGAGGAGATCTGGGCGGGGGAGGGCCGGAATACAAGAAGCTGATTTCATTTTCTCCCCCCCTTCCCCCCCCCCCCCCGACACATCCATTCTTTTTGTCTTTTCTTTTTTTAAATTAAACTTTTTATTTCCAAAGCATATGCGTGGGTAATTTCTCCAACAGTGCCCCTTGCACACCTTTTGTTCCGAATTTCCCCTGCTTCCTCTCCCCGTCCCCAGACGGAGCCCTCCTCGAATGCCCCCATTCACCGGTGGTCTCTTACGGGCTCTGTTCGGACCTTTTCTGGTCTCCATCTTTTGTCCGGGACCCCAAGCCTAAGGCCGACCTTGCTATCGCCTTCAGTCTCCTGCTTGGGCCCCAGTCCTGGGTCACCGCTGCCTGTGGTGGATTCCCTGATGAGCCATCGCCATCTCAAAGCCAGCGAGCCCAGAACGGAACTCTCCCCTTCTCTGGATCTCTTTGCTTCCTTCTCTCTCCCCCAGTGTGGGGCTCACTTCTTTCTCTCTGCTCTCCCTGTCTCTCTCCATCTCTGCCCCCAGCTTTCCTCAGGCTTTCCTCTTTCTGTTCAGAGCATCACCATGCACCTCGTGGGGCGGGCTCTCAAGCCCGGAGTGATCTTCCGGGGCACCAAACTGCATTGCTTTCTGATGATTCCATACACACGTTATGGCCAGAACTCGGAAACCAGGATTCCTGCAGGTGTTCAGTCAGTGGCCTCTCTAGTTGAGCCTGGTGACTAAGAGTTCTCTAGTTCAGAATGACTGATTTAATCTTCCAATGGCTCCCTAGTGCTCTAATGATTGGCTTATGCCAGTGTGGCTGTTCTGGTGGTGATTACGGAGCTGCAAGGAAGGCTGCTCCCAGAGCTCCAGAAAAGCAAACGAGAACATTACGCACATATATTTCTAATGATTCTCATTCTGCCTCCTCACCTTTGCTCTTACCCTTCCTCCTGTAGGTCCTTATCCCTTCTCTCTTGGCAGGTTGCATTAGCCTGCTTGGCCCTCTGTCAGCGTCTCTTCTCTCTGATCAAGCTCCCCCCGCCCCTTCCACCCCCCAGAATATTCCCAAATCACAAAATCTGGTCTTGTTCCTCTCCTGCTCCAGAAGCTCCAGGGGCTACTGCTGCTTTAAGGATAAAATGCAATCCAATCCCTCAGCTGGGTAGTTAAAGGCCTTCTCTTTGGGCAGCTCCCTGCCCTTCTCCCATTTTACATTAACACAAACTCCCTGAGCTCGGCCTTCCTCCTGCAAAGCTTTGGCCGCCCAGCCTCTGTTCCTGGAAGACTTTCCTACCTGGTTCCTGGAAGACTTTCCTGACTCCCCCACCTGCTAGAATGGCTGCTCTCCCTCACCCTCAGATTATCAGGTATTTACTTAGGAGCTAACTTGCTGTTTTCCCCCAGAGATTTCTGGCTCTTCAAATATCATCCCCATTTCACGGTGAAGGAGAGGAGGCTCAGAAGTTGCCCTCCTATCAAAACTGAACCCAAACTCAAGCAGTCTATCTCTCAGTCCTGTGTCCCTTCTGATGTCTCTCAGGGGCTCTTCCTGTTTTAATTCGGTTCCCCCCAAATCGGACCGATTGCTTTCCTTTCCGTTCTCTCGGGTCTGAGCTTGGTGTAGGCACATCAGGACAACCCCCGTCACCTGGAAAATCCTTCTAGGATTTGTCCTCTGGTCTTCATGCTGTCCAAGCCATATGTGACTCAGTGGGTTCCATAGAAGATTCTGATCCAGAGGAGCCCCCCCCCATCTTTAGGATAGTTCATGACCTCCCTCTATTGCCTTGATTTGGCCAAGTGTCCTCCTGTGTCTCAGTTTCTTTACTTGTTAAAGTTTTCTTGTACACATAAGGCTTATGAGGGTGCGTTGCTACTATTCACTTAGTGCCAATAACAAACTCTTGCTTTCCTTGGAGGACGTCAGCATTTTCTGTTGGGATCAGGGGCAGACGTGGTTAACACCATTTGCTCGGACAGCTCGGAAGGTGCCCAGGAAGAGAGCGATGCTTGCTGGGGCTTGGCCAGCATGGGGCCAGCTGGGCCGCCTCTGGAATGTGCCTCTGCAGAGGGAGATGGGAGCTGGGCGGCAGCTGTGGAAAATGGAATTTACCCTTTGCAGAGAGACTCGGGTGAGCTCCCTGCAAACAGGGCCTGCCTCTCTTTGTTCTGAGGGGAATCAGCAGCGTCTACTGGGATTGCCCGTCAGCCTCGGGTCCTTGGAGGCCAGACTGAGCTTCCCAAATGCTAAAAGATGGCCTTCTAGCCCAACAGTTGGTTGGGGTTGACCTCTGCCAAAGGAATTCTTCTTAGCAGAAAAATAAGGTTTCAAGGACTTAAATGCCCTGAGTTCCCAGCTGGGAGGAGGGGGAGGAGATATGGAAGGAGGGAGGGCCCCTGGGACTAATGGGCTCACCCAGCACCTACACTCCCCATAATGATGACAGTGTCTCTTGGTACCACTCTTGAAAGTCTGCAGAGCCTTTCTCTTGTGTTCTCCCATTTGATCTCTTCGGAGAAGAGAAGGGTAGGCAAGAGCGAATCTTCTTTGGTTTCATAGCGTGTACGCTATGGGTGAGGGTATACTGGCTGAGGGCAGTATGAGCCAAAGGAAAAGGGAATTTTAGGCCCTGGGTGCAAGATGGGACAGAAGGCTGGACTCTAGTTTCTGCCCGTGGCAATCTGGGAAACAAAGGGGAAGAGGTGCCCTGAGTTCCAGGAAGGCTGGCAGAGGATGCTCAAAACTGCCTACCGTTCACAGACGTGAACTTCACCCTCAGAACTCAGAATGCGGGACCTCTGTCCATCGACCAACAAGCCAATGCACTGTCACGAGAGCCGATCCATGGTGATTCTGACTAAAAATGAAACCAGAAGACAAAAGCTGTCACTTAATGGGAGGATGGCTCAAGGATTCTTCCTAGAGAAACAATAACTTGAGCAAGTCTTTGATCTACTGCACCCCCGAATCTCAGGGACAGGGGAGAAGAATTAGGACCAAGATCCTTCTTTGCAATCCTCCCAGCTCGTGAGGCGGGGCCTCCAGGCAGCCCACCACTGGGGAGAGACAGCTCTTTCAAAGAGAAATTTCTCTTTGCCTCGGGAACCAAAATGTGTGTCTTGGAGCCTTCGCCTCCTGCTCCTGTACAGAAGCACAGTGTCCCCGTAGTGTTCCCCCATCTGATGGATTCTCTGAGAGTTCAGAGAAGGCTGGCCCAACCCAGTGGTCCTTAGCATGTGGGCACTTAGTATGTCCTGTTTGAATGAAGGAGCAAACACAGGTTGCCTGATCCATCTTCCGAGATAGATTGATAGATGGATGGATGGATGGATGGATGGATGGATGGATGGATGGATGGATGGATGGATGGATGGATGGGCAGATGGTTAGATGAGTGGATGGATAGACAGATGGGTGGGTGGGTGGATAGATAAATGAATGGATGGGTGGATGAATAAATGGATAGATAAGTGGATGGGTAGATGGGTAGATGGGTAGATAGATGAAAGGATAGATTGATAGATGGATGGATGAACTAATCAATATATAGACTTGGATACAATTTGTTTGGATCACTGTGACTGGAGTTGAGAAGACCAGATTTCAAATTATACCAGCTGAGTGACCCTGGGCAAGATGTTTAATTTCTCTCTGATTTAGTTTCTGCATCTAGAAAATGGAGATAATAATAGCATCTATTTCCTAGGGTTGTTGTGAGGATATAAGGAGATAGTATTTGTAAAGCATTTTGCAAGCCTTAAAGCTTTAAATAAATACGTGCTATGAATTTACATACATGGATAGGTAGATTGAATGGATCAATGAATTTTGTCAAGTTCTTACCATATGTTAAGAGGTCCTAAGTTCCCTCCATCAGGGTCTGAGGGCAGATGAGAATCAAAGTCATGGCAATGATCTGACTTGCTTGGTATGTGCTTCCTATGGCCTTTCTTCAGGGTACCCTGCTCACTTCTTTGACAAAACAAACTCTAAGGATGTGCAAAATTATTTCTAGCCTTTGTTGAGGTGGCCAAAAACTGGGAATCGAAAGGCATGCTCATAAATTGAAGGTTGCATGAACAAGTTATGGTATATAAGTGTGATGGGATGCTATTGTGCTGTTAAGAAATGATGAAGGGAATGATTCTAGAGACACCTGGGAGGACTCATTTTTCCCAAGAGTAGAAAACTGGGAGAGATGATACAGAGTTAAATAAAAAAGAATCCGGAGATTGATTTATATAATATTGTGAACACCACTAGCTTGGAAAGAATTAAGGATTCTGATCAGTGTAATAACCAATCAGAAGATTAGGGGGACTAATGATGAGAGGTAATACCCACCCTTAGACAGCAAGGAGAAGAATTTGGAGTGCAGCGATATATAATATTTTTGGACATGGCCAATGCACAGATTTAATTGACTGTTGACAATAGAATTAGTTAACTATGCATCTTTGTAACTGTTTTTATTTTTAAATTCTCAACTTTATGGGAGAGAAAGAAAACAGATTTTGGCTAATTGAAGCAATATATTTTAAAAGAAGAAAAGGTAATGGGATCTTGGGGGGTTTTTATGGGAGAAGACTGCCTTTCAAAAAGAGAGAAGTGATAATCTTACTCTCCTCTACTCAGCTCTGCTTAGGTTTTATCTGGAGACTTGTGTGCAATCTGAGCACCATGTTTTAAGAAGAACCGGAGAGTAGATAAAGGAATTAGGCATTTTAGGGATCAGTTGAAGAAACTGGGCATATTTAACTTGAAGAAGAAAAGGAGGAACATGGAAACTATCTTCAAGTTGAGCTTGCTGGGATGGCAGGTAGAAGAGAGATTGCCTTGTACTATTGGCTTCAAAGGGACCAAAGTAAAAGCGATGGGCGGAAGTCACAAAGAGGCCAATTCAAGCTGACAAAAATTATCTAGATGTGTGCTCCTGTTCTCAGAGGGGGAAGTCTTCAAGCAGAGGCTGGGGGTGATTCTGGAGATTTCTCATGCACAAGTTGATTTCTGAGTCTCTCACAACTCTCAGGTTCTGTGATTCTGTAAGCAATGTGCAACAAATTGAAAAGCTAGGTTGGGATCCAGGATGTGAAAGGCTATAGATATTAACAGATGAGTTGCTCTTTGACCCAGAGGACAAGAGAGAGCCTCTGGAGCTTCTTGAGGAAGATGATGACATAGTTAGGAAAATCCCTAGCCGCAATGTGAAAGCTGGGTTGGAGGAGGGGAGACTGGATGGAGCAGGGAGCTGGATAATGGGGACAGAATAACTGTCCGTGGAGGAGGTGGGGAGAAATGAACTGGGGTTATGCTTGTGAGTGGAGAGGAGATGGATGAGAAGTATTAGGGAGGAAGAAATGAGAAGAGTTGGTCAGATTGGACACTCACAGCATTGACAATTGCTAAACCTTTTGTTGCAATTTTTCCCCTGCTTCCCCCCATATCCTCCCTCAGATGGCAGGTTGACCAATATATGTAACATATGTTTAAAGTATAAGTTAAATACAATATATGTCTACATGTCCAAAGAGTTATTTTGCTGTACAAAAAGAATCGGACTTTGAAAGAGTGTACAATTAGCCTGTGAAGGAAATCCAAAATTCAGGCAGACAAAATAGAGGGATTGGGAATTCTATGTAGTGGTTCATAGTCATCTCCCAGAGTTCTTTTGCTGGTTGTAGCTGGTTCAGTTCATTACTGCTGTATTGGAACTGATTTGGTTCATCTCATTGTTGGAGAGGGCCACGTTCATCAGAATTGATCAACATATAGTATGATTGTTGAAGTATATAATCTCCTGGTCCTGCTCATTTCACTCAGCATCAGTTCCTGTAAGTCTCTCCAGGCCTCTCTGAAATCATCCTGCTGGTCATTTCTTACAGAGCAATAATATTCCATAATTTTCATATATCACAGTTTATTCAGCCAATCTCCAATTGATGGGCATCTGTTCAGTTTCTAGTTTCTGGCCACTACAAAGAGGACTGCCACTAACATTCTTGCACATGTGAGTCCCTTTCCTTTCTTTAAGATCTCTTTGGCATATAAGCCCAGTAGTAACACTGCTGGGTCAAAGGGTATGCACAGTTTGATAACGTTTTGAGCACAGTTCCAAATCACTCTCCAGAATGGCTGGATGTATTCACAATTCCACCAACAATGCATCAGTGTCCCTGTTTTCCCACACCCCCTCCAACATTCTGCATTATCTTTCCTTGTCATTCTAGCCAATCTGACAGGTGTGTAGTGGTATCTCAGAGTTGTCTTAATTTGCATTTCTCTGATTAATAATGACTTGGAGCATATTTTCCTATGGCTAGAAATAGTTTCAATTTCTTCATCTGAAAATTGTCTGTTCATATCCTTTGACCATTTATCAATTGGAAAATGGCTTGATTTCTTATAAATTAGAGTCAATTCTCTATATATTTTGGAAATGAGGCCTTTATCAGAACCTTTGACTGTAAAAATGTTTTCCCAGTTTATTGCTTCCCTTCTAATCTTGTTTGCATTAGTTTTGTTTGTACAAAAACTTTTCAATTTGATATAACCAAATGATTCTACTTTGTGATCAATAATGACCTCTAGTTCTTCTTTGGTCATAAATATCTTCCTCCTCCACAGGTCTGAGAGGTAAACTATCTTATGTTCCTCTAATTTATTTATGATCTCATTCTTTATGCCTAAATCATGGACCCATTTTGACCTTATCTTGGTGTATGGTGTTAAGTGTGGGTCCCTGCCTAGTTTCTGCCATTCTAATTTAGGATTGAGTTTTTAAATCTGCATGGAGATAACAATTAAGCCCATGGGATTTGATGTTATAGAGAATGAAAAACTGAGGCAGCAGAATGATGATGAGTTCAAATGTTGCCCAGATCCTGGTTAGCTGTGTGGCCCTAGACCTCTGCTTGTCTCCATTTGCTCAACTGGATGATGAGGATCATTCTGCTAAGTTTTATATATAGTAATAGTAGTTTTTAGAAGAGAGGGCATAGGGCAGTTTGGGGGGATTCCTCCCACCGAGGTACCTACAGTTAAATTGGGAGCAGTTCTGTCTAATAGGAATTAAGGCAAGGCAGGGCCCGAAGTGGTGGAGAGGGATGGAGGACATGTTTTCTGCAGGGAAGCTCTTCTCTATGACCCTTCCCTAACTGTAGTATATGGTGATTCAGGGAAACATCCAGAAGAAAACCACGTGTTGTTGATCCTGCTGCCTTACCAAGACTCCCCCCAATTTCCCAGGTCCTGGCTCTGACTTCAAGGCAGGAGGTCTGAGGGGCATGAGCTTATGTCCCAAGGGGACTTGCTGGCAACGAAGAGACCCAATGTCTTCTCGAGGAACCTTTTCCTAGGTCAAGGGCAGAAGGCCACTGCTGCTTTTCAAGAGGATCTTTGGCTAGGATGGCGGCTGAGTCCTCGGCGCTAGAGCAGTGGGAGGAGGACCAGAGCCCCCCCAACTCGGCCTCCAGTGACATCACGTGGTGTTGCCGCTACCTCAGATAAGGCAGAATGGAGCCCTAGAGCGTTCTGAATGCCGGTCTCACCTCCAGCCAGCCCCTGCTCCCTCCTGGACCTCTCTGTTAGGTCTGTGGAGCCCTGTGGGCCTGTCTCGGTGCTCAAGGAACCCGCTCCCCGCTGGCAGCTCTCAGATCAGCCCAGCGGTCTCTGCAGCCTGGCCAAGCTATGCCCAAAGCCACGGGCCCCACTTGGGGCTGGGGGACGCGACCCTTTCTGGGGAGGGCTGCCTGGGAGCCCCAACCACCACTAGGAGTGAAGCCCTGGCTCCGAGAAACGGGAACAGTTTCTGGGAAGTGACTTCGGAGCATTCAGGTCTCAATTTAGTTCATTCCAACGAATCTCTCCTTATTAAGCGCCAGCTGTATACCAGCGCGTGTCAAGTAACAACAACGAGTCCCCGCTCTCCGGAAGATTCCCTTTGCTGGGGAGCTTTTCGGGGCTTTACAATGCGCGATTTTAAGGAAGCGCAGAGAATAAATGAGCGAGAACGCCCTTAACAGCAACCACTGCAGCTACGGCTAAACCACTGAGCAAATGGAAATATGACATTGCAGGGAAGGGGCTCAGGGAGAGGGAAAATATCTGCCCCAGCCCGGAGCCTGTTTCCCTCATCAGGGGCCTGCTCCCAGAAATAAAGCAGAAACAGATGTCGGCCAAGGGGGCCGGGACCCACCCACTGGGGGAGGGCGGGCGGAGGCGGGCTCCCTGGGAGAGGCCCCGCCCCGCCCCGCCCATCAATCCCAGGTCCCGCAATCTTTCCTTTCTTGGGGGGTGGGGGGAGGGAGGGGAGATGCTCGGGCCAGGCTGGACCATCTGCGGATCCTCAGGATGCTCTCTCGGCTGACTGCAGGGAACTTTAGGCTTTTAGGACATTCTCTCGGCTGACTGAAAGGAAGTTTAGGATGCTCTCTCAGAGGCCTAAAGGGAACTTTAGGATGCTCTCTCGGCTTTTAGGACATTCTCTCGGCTGACTGCAGGGAACTTTAGGATGTTTTCTCAGCGGCCTAAAGGGAAGCGCATGAGGCTGGTTAGAAAAGGCCTCCGTGGGAGGCAAAGCAGAATTTGAAAAGGAGAAAAGAGAAAGACGGCCTGAGATTCAAGGGCAGAAATTCGTGTTCACGTTTTGCTAGTTGGGGCCTCTGAGGAAGAGAGGGCCAGATGGAGGGAAGAGGTTTCCCACTGGGCCCAGACTCTCCTCCCAGTGGTTTGGGAACAGGCCAAGAGCTACAGGGAGGGTTCCAGCCAAAGCGGGGCCGTGGCCAAGCCAAGCAATCTACTTAAAGGCAGCAAAGCCTCACCGAGGCCGCCCACAGTCTGAGGCCAGGAAATAGGTTTACTTTTCCACCTTCCACTTGAGGACTTTCATTTGCAAGTTGGCAAATGAGCGGGAGCCAGGGGCCGGCGGTCCCTTGGAACCTTAGGCCCCACCAAACCCTGGGTGGCCCCACCCCTGGGAGCCCCCTTCCCCAGGGCCTGAAGTGCCCCTGGGATGAAGCTGCTTTCTGTCTCTGGGGGGGGCAGCCTGGCAGAAATGTGCCCACCTTCACCTCAGACTTTCTGAGACTTGCTTAAGAAGGGCTAGCAAGGAACCTTCTTAAGGGGCAGCTTCACACAGTCCGGAGAGTGGAGACGATCCGGGACTCTCAGTGTTGGGCTCCGAATGCTAATGCCAGTGTGACATGAATGCCACGTGGGCTGTGGACTGAAGTTGGGCTGGACATTGTCATATAGAGGACTCAATCATAGGCTGAAAACCCAAGGAAAGCTGAGGGCGTGTAAAAGGGCTTTGGGGGATTATAAATAGGGACTCCATTAATGGAAAGGTTCTGGCCATCTGGACCCAGAGGCCCAGCCCCACTGCTCTGTGGTTCCATCTCTATAGGCCCACTGATGTCATTTCATCCTCTGGTTTCCTTCTTAACTGCCAAGATCTCGGGGGGCTGGGGCCACCCTTTGCTCTGGGTGCTGAATGGCTCAGATGTTAAGGAGGAAATTCCCAACCTGTCTGCATGTCATCTCTAGCCCTTACCATGTGCCCGGACCGGAGCCATTTCCAGTCGCCCCTCAGACCCGTCTTTGTGGATCTGCTTTGCCATTCTTATTGTTCTTAGATCACAATGCTAAAAACAGGGGGGGCCCTGGCCCCTCCAGGAGAATATAAGGGCTGTGCCCGGAACCATCAGAGAAGGCAAGGACCCATAAATGTGCAGGTATTGACAGCAGTTAATTTTAGACCTGGAAATGAAGGGGGTCCCCATCACTTGGGGAAAGTATGGACAGGTTATGATACCTGAGGGATGGAATCCTCTGGTGCTGTGAGAAATGCTGAAAAGAGAGTTTCAGAGAAATGCAAAGGAAAGGGAGCAGAACCCGAGAACCATGGATGAAAGGAGAACACTTCTTTCAGGACAGCTTTGAGGGGCTTAGGAGCTCTGATCAGCACAGAGCGGCTGTGACTCCCGAGGACTTGTGGCGAAGCAGGCCCACCCCCGTCCCCGAGTGAGGGACCAGGCACCCGGAGGGAGATGGCTGGAGACCCGGAGGGGGGGTCAGGGAGAGGTGTGGGCAAGGCAAGAATTCCTTTTCCTCACTCTGCATATTTTCGCAAGGCTTTGGTTTTGTTTTATTTTTCCGTCGGGAGGTGGAAGGAAAAGAAAAGTGATTTTCTCTTCATTGAAAACTTAGTTAAAAAAAAAAAGACACCCACTTTTTAAACCTTCTACAAGAGTAAGTGCTGGTGTTCTACGTGTAAGATCCTTGTCCAATGAGCAGAGGGCTGAGGAACAGAGCCACGTCCTCATTGGCATTGTTACTATAAATGAAACCAGACACACACACACACACACACACACACACACACACACACACACTCACACACACACACACTCACACACTCACACACTCACACACTCACACACACACACACACACACTGTGGAAGTTTCCTAGAGCATCCTTAATGAGGTCTCATCTGAGGGTTGCTGAGCAGGGACTAATGAAAAGCCCCTGTAGCTTGGGTGGGGCCGGGCTCTCAGGGCATCCTCCCGGTAGAAGATGCTGACGGGTGCCCCTGTCCTCCACCAAGTGCCCCAAGGCCCAATCCTGGAGAGTCTGCCTCCCTTTGCCTCTTCCCTCTCTTCAGCTTCCCTTTAGCCCTGATCCTAACTAATCTGTGCTTCTGTCAGTGCTGATGAAAGCTTTGGAGAAGAGCTTAAAGGAAAGACCCTCCTGGAAGGCAGCCTCCAACCACGTCCCCCTTCTCCTCCACGACCTTTCTTTTGCCCAGGCACTGTCTGCTCTCCCCACTGCATCGGCGTCCACATCTTTTCCAAGGTCTGTTCTCTGCCTCAGTGGGGGGAGAGGGAGGCTCCCACCAGCAGCACAGTGAGAGGGCAATTGAACCACAGGAAGCACGGTTTAGAATAGTATGAAAATGGAACAAGAAATGAAGACATGAAGCTAAAATGAGACGGAAAAATAAAGTAATGCAGAAACCTTCCCCAGAGCAGCATCAAGCCCTCCCCCCCCCCCCAGTATTCTGTTCCAGACTGTGGGGGAAAGAGCCTAATGTAACTCTGGGAGTCTGGGCACGGGGAGCTTTCGTTCCAGACTTGCCACGATTTGTGTGATCTTAGGCACATCACTTGGCCTCTCTCCTTGATTGTCCATACGTGTGAGATGTTGAATTTGGACTGGGCGGAATTAGAATGTAGGGAGGTTCAGAAGGACAGAGCAGGGAGCTACTGCAGATCCAAAGTTTGAGGTTCAGTTGGCCCAGGACTACCGGCTGTTCTGTTCTGGGAGGGAGAGGAGGGAGAGGGGCTACTTCTTGGCTCCTCTCTCTCTCCATCAATCATTCCCTGTCCCTCCCCCTCCTAGCCACCGCTGGGCTCTGGTGTGACAGTGGGGGCTCTGGGAGGCAGGAGCAGGGTCACGGCCTTGGATTCTCTTCCAGGCCCCTGCCCACAAAGTCCGGCCACCACACGCCTTTGAATTTCAGACTCCTTGGTTCCTACCCTGCCACATATTGTGGAATCCGGGCCTGATTCAATCTGAGTAGAATCCTTCTTACAAGAAACGATGTAACTGCACGTGTATAACCTACATCTGATTGCTTACCATCCCAAGGAGTGGGGAGGAGAGGGAAGGGGGATAGAATTCAGAACTCAAAACCTTCAATGAACATGTTTTGAAAATCAGGGGGGGAAAGCGATGAGACTGGCATCGTGGCTGCCATGTGGTTGGATCTCTCTTCTGGGAGGCAAGGCTCCTCATTCTGGGGCTCTGGGGAGGGCCACATTTATACCTAGAGAGCTGCCCACCTGTCTGTGCTCCCCAGCGCATGGGGCCTCTTTGCTAGACTTCCAGACCTGCCTCAAGGTGCACGGAGAAGCAATTTCCTTCTTGGGGATTTGGAGGCTTCCAAAGCAAATAAAACCGAGTGCTTCCAGCCACAACTTAGGGTGTGGGCTCAACCATCAGTCTGGCCTGGTAGAGAAATTCCAAAGGCAAACCCTCCCCCCTCCCACCCCGCCCCTTCTCTGGCCCCCCTTGCTGATGTGGCAGCTGGGGATGCTGGGGCTGCTCATTAAAGAGACCTTCCCGCTGCCTCTCTGGAGGGGCTGTGAACGTGGCAGGCGATGCTGCGTGGATTCCCAGTGACATCACCTGCACGTTTTGTTCCAGCCTCGTACAGGGAGAAGCAGAATGGGAGGCAAGATTCTGGGTGGACTGCCATGATTGTGGGGGATTGCAGGGCAGAGTTCTGGTGGGTGCCAGCACGGACCAAGGCCTGCCCCATGCTCCTACTGACGTGTTCCAAGTCACTCACTGAGACCTTGCTGACTGAATAATGGACGGACAAAAGCCCAATCAGAGGGTTCTTCCTCGCCCAGCCCCAGTAGGTGCAGCAGATGGATGCCCATTTTGTAAACGGCATCCATGGGGGTGGGGTGGTTCTTGTCCCTGCTTTTTTCCAGATGCAAAAGCAGAAAGTTTGTTCTGGTCAGAAATATTTCTTTGATACATCCCCCTCTGGAGTCTGGCAGCCCGGCAAACTTGCTCTGTTCAGTAGTAGAATAAAAGGTCCCCATCAAAAAAGATAGATGAACTGGGAGGGGTCAAGTGCCAGCCTGGTGCCCAGACTGGACACCGGTTACTCCTCATGACTTAAGGGACGTCTGCCCTAGCAGAGATCTGGTGGGATGGGTGGACTCCAGCCTTTATAGGTGGTTGGCGAGGAGGGATCCAGAGCATGGGCACATGCCAGGCAAGCTTACTTAATTATTTTTACAATTACATGTGCAATTTTTAAACATTAGCTTTTATTTTTAATTTTGAGTTCCAAATTCTCTTCCTCCCTCTCTCCCCCTCCTTGAGAAGACAGATAATTTAATATAGGTTATACATGTATAATCATGAAAAACATTTCCATGTTAATCAAGTTGGGAAAAAAACCACAGATAGGGGGAAGCTAGGGGGCACAGTAGATAGAGCACCAGCCCTGAAGTCAGAAGGAAGTCTGATCTCAGACACTTAACACTTCCTAGTTGTGTGACCCTGGGCAAGTCACTTAACCTCAGCCTCAGGAAAAAAAAAAGAAAACACAGATAACCACCCCCCTTCCCCTCAAATAAAGAAAGTAAAAAAATATATATATATTATATATATATATATATATGCTTCCATCTGCATTCAGACATTTGTTTCTCTGGAGATCCTTGGGAATTGTCTCGGAGCTCTGTATCACTGAGAATAGCCAAGTCATTCAGAGTTCTTCATAGAACCATGTTGCTGTTACTGAGCACAATGTCCTCCTGCTTCTGCTCATTTCACCATGCATCAATTCGTGTAATTCTTTCCAGATTCTTCTAAAAGCACGCTGCCGGTTCACTTCATACAGCACAATAGTATTATGTTTCAATCATATGCCGAAAGAACTTGTTCAGCCGTTCCCCAATCTTTGGACACCCCCTTGATTTCCCAATCTTTGCCATGATATAAAGAGCTGCTTTTCTGTACCTTTTCTGTAAATAAGTCCTTTTCCTTTTCAAAACTCATTTTGTCTATCTGTACTACATTTTGTAGTAAGGGTATTGCTGGGCCAAAGAGTATGCACAGTTTTATGCCCCTTTGAGCCTAATTCCTAGTTGTTCTCGAGAATGGCTGGAATAGTCCATAACTCCTCCAGAAGTGTATTATTGCCCCAATTTTCCCAGTCCTCTCCAATATCCACAATTTTCCTTTTCTGTCATATTAGCCAATCTGATAGGTGTGAGGTGGTACCTCAGAGTTATTTTTAATGTGAATTTCTCTGATCAATAGTTATTTAAAACACTTTTTCATAAGAGTATAGCTTTGTTTTCTTCACCTGAAAACTGCCTGTACATAGCCTTTGACCATTTATCATTTGGGCAATGACTGATGTAAATCCCCTCTTCCCTTCTTCCCCTTTCTGCTTTCCTTCTAATTTTGATTGTGTTGGTTTTGTTTGTGAAAAACTTACAATTGATGTAATGAAATTTAATAACTGTAATGCCCTGTGTCTCTTGTTTGGTCATGCATTCTTCCTGCATCCATAGATGTGACAGATAAACTATTCCATACTCTTCTAATTTGCTTATGGTATCATTCTTTTTTTTTTTTTTTGATGGTCAAAGATGGAGTTTGTTTATTTCAAGTCCCCTCAGCCCCTAAATACTTTAGTACAATTACATTACCATAGCACACTCAGCATGTGCAAACTATAGTTACAGTATCATTCTTTATGGCTAAATCATACACCCGTTTTGACCTTATCTTGGAATATGATATGAGATAATGGTCTATGGCTAGTTTCTGACAAATTACTTTCTAGTTTTTCCAGTAGTTTTTGTCAAATAGTGAGTTCTCCAAAAAGCTTGGATCTTGGAGTTCGTCAAACATTACATTATTAGGCCCTTTATTACTGTACATTGTATTTAATTAATTCCAATGATCCACCCTTTGTTTCTTTGCCAGTACCAGATTGTTTTGATGAGTATCACTCTGTAACAGTTTGTGATATGGAGCAGATAGGACACCATCATAAATATATTTTTAAATTTATTTATTTTATATTTTGGCCTTTTGTTATTTCAGATGAGTTCTGTTATTATTTTTTCTAGTTCCAGAAAATACTTTTTGATAGCTCGACATGTTCCTGAATAAGTAAACTAATTTCAGTAGAATTGTCATTTTATTATATTGGCTTGGCCCATCGATGAACAATTAATATTTTTCCAATTGTTTAGATCTGACTTTATTTATATGAAAAAAGTTTTGTGATTGTATTCATATAGTTCCTGGGTTTATCTTGGTAGATAGACTATGAAATAGTTTTTATTATCTACAGTTATTTTACATGGACTTTCTCTTTCTATCTCTTGTTGCTGGACTTTGTTGGTAATATGTAGAAATGTTGATGATTTGTTAGTTTTTAATATAACATATTAACATGTTAATTTTAGTTTATTTAATTTAATTATGTTAATTTTAATCATTTCAATTTGTTTTTTAGTTGATTCTCTAGGATTTTCCAAGTATATCAGCACATTATCTGCTTCATTGCTGATTTCCTTCAATTTCTCTTTCTTCTCATTGCTATAATTAACATTTCTAGTACAATATGAAGCTGAATTTGTGATAAAAGGCTTCCTTGCTCTTGTGACATTATTGGGAAGTATTCTAGTTTATTCCTATTACAGATAATGCTTGTTGATGAGTTTGATAGAAATGCCTATGTTTTCTAGTGCTTTTAATTGGAACGAGTATTGTATTTTACCAAACTCTTTCCTGCATCTGTTGAAACAATCATATGAATTTTGTTGTTTTTGTTATTGATATTATTATCTTCAATTATTGATATTATTATCTTCAATTATCTTCAGAACTTTCCTAATATTGAACCAAATGCCTATTACTGGCATGAATCTCATTTGGTCATAGTATAGGATCTTTGTAATATATTACTGTAATCTTCTTGCTAATATTTTATTTTAAAATTTTGCGTTCCTGTTTTGGGCATCAGTACCGTATTTATGCTGTAAAATGAATTTGGCAGTATTTTTCTTTACTATTTTCCCAACTAGTGTATATAGGATTGGACTTGATATATAAATGTTGGTATAATTCACTTGTGAATCCATCTGGTTCTGGTGATTTTTTTCCCCTAGGGAGCTTATTGATGGCTTATTCTATTTCTTTTTTAAAGATAGAGTCACTTAAATACTACATTTCCTCCCATTTCAGAAAAAGAAAAAGAAATAGAACAAGCTATTAATCAACTCCCCAGGAAAAAATCCCCAGGACCAGATGGATTTACATGTGAATTCTACCAAACATTTAAAGAACAATTAGCCCAATGCTATATAAACTATTTGAAAAAATAGGGGATGAAGGAGTCCTACCAAACTCCTTTTATGACACAGACATGGTACTGATACCTAAACCAGGTCGATCGAAAACTGAGAAAGAAAATTATAGGCCAATTTCCTTAATGAATATTGATGCTAAAATCTTAAATAAGATATTAGCAAAAAGACTTCAGAAAATCATCCCGAGGATAATACACTATCAAGTAGGATTCATACCAGGAATGCAGGGCTGGTTTAATATTAGGAAAACTATTAGTATAATTGACCATATTAATAATCAAATGAATAAAAACCATATGATCATCTCAATAGATGCAGAAAAAGCATTTGACAAAATCCAACATCCATTCCTACTAAAAACTCTTGAGAGTATAGGAATAAATGGACTATTCCTTAGAATAATCAGGACCATATATTTACGACCGTCAGTAAGCATAATATGCAATAGAAATAAACTGCAAACTTTTCCAGTAAGATCAGGATTGAAACAAGGTTGCCCACTATCACCACTACTATTCAATATAGTACTAAAAACGCTAGCCTCGGCAATAAGAGCCAAGAAAGAGATTCAAGGAATTAGAGTAGGAAATGAGGAAATCAAACTATCACTCTTTGCAGATGACATGATGGTATACTTAGAGAACCCCAAAGACTCTGCTAAAAAGCTATTAGAAATAATTCAGAATTTTAGCAAAGTGGCAGGATACAAAATAAATCCACATAAATCCTCAGCATTCTTATATATCACCAACAAAATGCAACAGCAAGAGATACAAAGAGAAATTCCATTCCAAACAAATGTTGAGAGTATAAAGTATTTGGGAATCCATCTACCAAAGAAAAGTCAGGAATTATATGAGAAAAATTACAAAACACTTGCCACAAAAATAAAGTCAGATTTAAATAATTGGAAAGACATTCAGTGCTCTTGGATAGGCCGAGCGAATATAATAAAGATGACAATACTCCCCAAACTAATCTATTTATTTAGTGCTATACCAATCAGACTCCCAAGAAACTATTTTAATGACCTAGAAAAAATAACAACAAAATTCATATGGAAGAATAAAAGGTCGAGAATTGCAAGGGAACTAATGAAAAAAAGTCAGAGGAAGGTGGTCTAAATGTACCTAATCTAAAGCTATATTATATAGCAGCAGTCACCAAAACCATTTGGTATTGGCTAAGAAATAGACCGGTAGATCAGTGGAACAGATTAGATACAAAGGACAAAAAAGGGTACATCTATAGCAATCTAATCTTTGACAAACCCAAAGATACCAACATTAGGGACAAAAATTCATTATTTGGAAAAAACTGTTGGGAAAACTGGAAATTAGTATGGCAGAAATTAGATATGGATCCACACTTAACACCATATACCAAGATAAGATCAAAATGGGTCCATGACTTAGGCATAAAGAATGAGATAATAAATAGATTAGTGGAACAGAGGATAATCTACCTCTCAGACCTGTGGAGGAGGAAGGAATTTATGACCAGAGGAGAACTAGAGATCATTATTGATCACAAAATAGAAGATTTTGATTACATCAAACTAAAAAGTTTCTGTACAAACAATACTAATGCAAACAAGATTAGAAGGGAAGTAACAAATAGGGAAAATATTTTTAAAAGTAAAGGTTCTGACAAAGGTCTCATTTCCAAAATATATAAAGAACTGACCCTGATTTATAGGAAACCGAACCATTCTCCAATTGATAAATGGTCAAAGGATATGAACAGACAATTCTCAGATGATGAAATTGAAACTATATCCACTCATATGAAAGAGTGTTCCAAATCACTACTGATCAGAGAAATGCAAATTAAGACAACTCTGAGATACCACTACACACCTGTCAGATTGGCTAAGATGACAGGAACAAAGAATGATGAATGTTGGAGGGGATGTGGGAAAACTGGGACACTGATACATTGCTGGTGGAGTTGTGAAAGAATCCAGCCATTCTGGAGAGCAATCTGGAACTATGCCCAAAAAGTTATCAAACTGTGCATACCCTTTGACCCAGCATTGCTGTTATTAGGATTATATCCCAAAGAAATACTAAAGAAGGGAAAGGGACCTGTATGTGCCAAAATGTTTGTGGCAGCTCTTTTTGTTGTAGCTAGAAACTGGAAGTTGAATGGATGCCCATCAATTGGAGAATGGTTGGGTAAATTATGGTATATGAAGATTATGAAATACTATTGCTCTGTAAGAAATGACCAGCAGGAGGAATACAGAGAGGCTTGGAGAGACTTACATCAACTGATGCTGAGTGAAATGAATAGAACCAGAAGATCGCTGTACACTTCAATGCTGTATGAAGATATATTCTGATGGAAGTGGAAATCTTCAACATAAAGAAGATCCAACTCACTTCCAGTTGATCAATGATGGACAGAAATAACTACACCCAGAGAAGGAACACTGGGAAGTGAATGTAAATTGTTAGCACTACTGTCTATCTACCCAGGTTACTTATACCTTCGGAAGCTAATACTTAATGTGCAACAAGAAAATGGTATTTACACACATATATTGTATCTAGGTTTTATTGTAACACATGTAAAATGTATGGGATTGCCTGTCATCAGGGGGAGGGAATGGAGGGAAGGGGGGGATAATTTGGAAAAATGAATACAAGGGATAATATTATAAAAAAATTACTCATGCATATATACTGTGAAAAAAAATTCTAAATAAAAAATACTGCATTTCCTCTTTTGTCAATCTAGGCAATTTATATTTTTGTAAATATCATCCATTTCACTTAGGTTTTTAGATTTTTTGGCATATACTTGGGCAAAGAGCGACTAACAATTTCTTTAATTTCATCTTCATTGTGGTGAATTCATCTTTTTCATTTTTTGAATTTGGTTTTGGTCATTTATTTTTCTTCCTTCTTTTTAAAAGAATCAAGCTAAAACTCCATGGTTTATCTATTTTGTGGTTGTATTTATTAGTTCAATGGTTTTCTTGCTTTCAATTTTATTAATTTCTCCTTTGATTTTCAGGATATTTAATTTTGGATTTTAAATTTTTACTCTTTTTTTTTTTTTAGTTGCAAAAAGCTATGGCACATCTGGATAGCATACTAAAAAGCAGACACGTTATCTTGCTGTTAAAGGTCCATATAATCAAGGTTATGGTTTTTCCAGTAGCAATGTATGGCTGTGAGAGGGGAACTATAAGGAAAGCTGAGCACCTCAGAGTCACCGCTTTTGAAATATGGTTCTGGAGAAGAGTCTCTTGGACAGAAAGGAAGTTAAATAAGTCATTACTTAAAGAAAGTAATTCAGATTATTCATTGGAAGGTCAAATACTGAAGCTAAAGCTAAAATACTTTGGCCACAAAATAAGAAGGTGGGACTCATTGGAATAGACCCTGAACATGGGAAATAAGGCAATAGGAAAAGGGGGTGGCAGAAATTTGGAAATATACCTAAAGAATTATAAAATTGTACATACCCTTTGTCCAAAAAGACCATTACTATGGACATCTATAAAAGGGGGGAAAGACCTATTTGTATAAAAATATTTATGGGGCTCCTTGTGTGGTGACTAAAAATTGGAAATCAGAGGGATGCCCAGCAATTGGAGAATGGCCAAACAAGCTCTGGTATATTATTTTTTTTTTGCTTTTAATAGTATTTTTTTCAAAAGATATAGAAAGATAATTTTCAACATTCACTTTTGCAAAACCTTGTGTTCCAAATTTTTCTCCCTCTCCCTTCTCCCTTCTCTCCCCTTTCCAAGGCATCAAGCAATACAATATAGGTTAAACATATTCTACTAAACATATTTCCATATTTGCTATGCTGCACAAAAAAAAATCAGATCAAAGGGAAAAAAATAAGAGAAAGAAAAAAAAAAGCAATGAAGCAAACAAACAATAACAACAACAAAAGGTGAAAATGCCATGCTTTGATCTATATTGGTCATCATAGTTCTCTCTCTGGATATAGATGGCACTTTCCGTCCCAAGTCTATTGGAATTGCTTTGAATCATCTCATTGTTCAAAAGAGCAAAGTCGATCACAATTAATTATCCCATAATCTTGTTGTTAATGTGGACAATGTTCTCTTGATTCTGCTCACCTCACTTATGATCAGTTCATATCTTTCCAGATTTTTCTGAAATCAGACCATTCATCCTTTCTTATAGAACAATAATATTCCATAAAATTCACATACCATAATTTATTCAGCCATTCCCCAACTGATGGGCATCCATTCAGTTTCCAATTTCTCATCACTATATAAAGGGCTGCCACAAATATTTTGTATATGTGGGTCTCTTTCCCTCTTTTTTGATCTCTTTGGGATACAGGCCCAGTAGAGGCATTTCTGGATCAAAGGGTATGCACAGTTTTATAGCCCTTTAGGCATAGTTTGTGGTATATGATTTTAATGGAATATTATTATGCTATAAAGTATGACAAGCAGGATGATTGGGAATGTTGCACAGAATAACAGCAATGTTGTTTGATGATCAACTGTGAATGACTTAGCTATTCTTGGCAATTTAACAATCTAAGACAGTCCCCAAGGACTGATGATGAAGCATACGCTCTGCCCACAGAGTAAGAACTGTTGTTGGTTAAATACATATTGAATTTTTGAAATTTTCATTTTCATTTTCATTTTTGTTTTTCTTTTGTTTGAATCTTCTTGTACAAAATGACTAATATAGAAATATTTTACATAATTGCATATGTATAACCTATATCTGATTGCTTACCATCTCAGGGAGGAGGGATTGGAGGGAGGCATGGAAAGAATTTTCCATGTTTCCATAAAAATGTTTAAATAAAATGAGAGAAAGGGATGGCAAAGGATCATATGGTTAGATAATATCATGAAAACAACAAACATGAGCTTGGACAGACTTTGGGAGATAGTGGAATGCCTGGCATACTGTGGTTCCTAGGATCATAAAGGGTCAGACATGACTGAACAACCAAACAACAAATCAATTCCTTGATCTATATTCATCCCTGAACATTGAGAAGTAAAGCATCCTCAAAGAACTTCTTTGGCTGCATCCCCCACATTTGGTATATTTTCTCATTGTTGTCATTCTCTTTCATGAAATTGTTGATTGTTTCTATGATTTGTTCTTTCCCACTCATTCTTTAGGATTAGATTTAAATTTTTTAGAATTAGAAATTAAAATTTTAGAATTTAGAAATTAGAAATTTAGAATTAATTCGAATTTTTATCTCTGTTTTTGTGGTCCTTTACTTAATGTAATTTTATTGCATTATGATCTCAGAAGTATACGTTCAATATTTTGATTTTCTGCATTGTTTGTGAAGTTTTTAAACTCCTAATACATAATCAGTTTTTATGTAGGTGTCACGTACCATTGAGAAAATGGTATATTCCTTTTCATTCCCCTTCAGTTTTCTCTAGGAAAACTTTTCTAAAACTATATTCATCTCTTTAACTTTTTGTTTGTGTTTTGGTTAGATTTATTTAGTTCTGAAAGGGTAAAGTAGAGGTCTTCCATTAATATACTTTTACTGTCTGTTTTCTTATGTAATTTATTTAGTTTTTCCTTTAAAAATTTGGGTATCATACAATTTGGCGCATACGTGTTTAGTTTTGATATTACTTCATTGTATGTAGTTCCTTTTAGGAAAATGTAGTTTCCTTGCTTGTCTTCTTAAATTAGTTTATTTTTGCCTTTTTTGGGGGGAGTCTGGAAATATGATTGCTACTCTTGCTTTAAAAAAAAATTCAGTGGGTGCATAATTGATTCTCCTCTAGCCCTTTATCTTTAGTTTCTGTGTCTCTTTTTCACATGTTTCTTGTAAACAATATATTGGTTTTTAATCCACTCTGTTATCTGCTTCTGTTTTATACCCATTCACACTCATCGTTATGATTACTAATTGTGTATTTCCTTCCCTCCATCCTGCTTTCCCAACCTCACCTCCACCTCGTTTAATTAGTGTGTTCCCTTTCTGTTTCTCTCTGTCTCTTCTCAAAATCAAAAAGTGATTTGCTTCTGAACATCACTTTCCCCAATTCACTCTCCTTTTTAGTAGTTTCCTCTTTTCCCACATCTCTTTTGCTTTCTTTTAGGGTGAGATAGATATCTATAACTGAGTGTGTGTGTGTTATATGCTTATTTCACCAGACGAATTTAGCGAGGACACAGTAATAAGTAGCACTGGTGGGCCTGATGGGAAGGACCAGCAGGTCGATGGGAAGGGATCTGTCAGCAGAGATCAGCTGCCAAACCCATTCTGAGCAGTCTTGTGTTTATGTCAGAGTTAGTGGGAGCAAAATATTACAGTGTCTTAGGCTTAGAGCCTCTAGAGCAACCTTTAGCTCCTGAGCTTGCTGTCCTTCCACATTATCCTGGACAAGCCTCTGCTTGGATTACCTCTTCAAGGAGACCCAGTGCTGAACCAAGGGAAAGGAACCATAGAGAAATCAATACAGTAGCAAATATACATCCTTCAAATGTCTTAGCATCCAAACTCATAAAGGAAGCTTTAACTGAGCTACAAGAAGATACAGACTGTAAAATGATGATTATAAAAAAATGTCAATACCCCTTTCTCAGTTCTGGATATGTGAGGAATCCTAGTAAGGAATCCCAGTGAGTCTCGGGCATGCCTTTGTGTAAATTTTTTGGTGACAACATTGGAACCTGCTCTCAGTTATCTGATAGAATCACAGGAAGCACACAAGAAGGGCCAGCCATCCTTCTGATCCCTTGCTTAACGAGTATCCTTTATTGCTCCTGGAAACCTGGCCAGTTCCTGGAGTAAACATAATTCTCCTAAAGAAATGAACAAATATTCTCCTTGGTGGATCTCTTGTGATAGAATATCCTATACCTGAGGAAGATCCTAAGTAATGAATGGATCTAAGAATAAATCATAGAAACAATAATTATGTGAAAGAAAATGATAATTAGTAAACACCATAGGTAGAGTTTATTTTATCTTGGATACCAAGCCCTTATCAGAGAAATTTGATATAAAACATTTTTCCCTTCTTATCCTAAAGGCATTGATGTTATCTGTGCAGAAGTTTTTCAGTTTCCAGTATTCAGCTGTTCATTTGATGTTCTGTAATTCGATTAAGGACACCTCTCTTTGGGAGAGGTAGATAACCTGTTTATCTTCTCCCTTTTTAAATGGTGAGGTTGCATATCCATCTAGAATCAATATTTTATGGACTGTAGTGTAAGGTGTTAAGCTAAGCCTAATTTCTTTCAGACTGCTTTCCAGTTTCCCAGGGGATTTAATCAAATAAGGAGTTTTTTCCCTGACATTTTTCACTTTTCCAAACACTATTGAATTGCATTGTTTTTCATTTTCCCTCATTTAATTCAACTGTTCCTTTGGTGTCCGGGATGGGCTAGACACCCATGAAGTCCCTTCCACATCTCAACTGCTGAGACTGCGCTAGCTTTCTCCCTCTCCTCTGGGTGCCCAGAGCCCCTGCTTGGCAACTCTTCCTTTGTTGGATGGCTGCATGGAATGGATCCCTCACGCATCTGTCCTTCTGAGCTCTCCTTGGGCAAGGACTTGGACAGGGCTGGGCAGAGGTCTGAGCCTGGAGACCCAGGAAGCCCCCAAGAACTCCATTCTTGTAGATGACCTGGGATTTGGGTGGTAGCAGGCTTGTGAAGGAGGGGCCCCTGACCAGGGCGCCTTGGGCCTCTCTCTCCCAAGGGCGTCAGCATTCTCAGCTGGGCTTTTTTCTTGCTGCTTCTCTGGGGCAGTTTGTGGAGGAGGCAGAAAAGCAGAGGTAGACATTTTTTCCTTCTAGCTCATCAAACACTTATATAACCCAAGTGAAATCTGGTTCTGGTTAGAGTGGAATTGAGGCCTAAAAAAATTCAAGTTGTCTGTAGATTCTACCAAAGCCAGGCTGGAAAAGAAGCAGCTGGAAATAATTAAGACAGCTGGCAGCTGCCACAGTGGGCAGGGCAGGAGAGAGCTGGGATTTACTTCTTCCCGCCCTCTGCTGGCTTCCCTCCTCTTCCTTGATCTGCTCTTCCTCACCTTTCCCTTTCTCTCCCTCTCTTCTCTCCCTCCATCTCTCTCTCCTCTTCTCTCCCTCTCTTTCCTTCTTCTCTCTGTTTGTCTGTCTCTCTCCTTCCCTTCTCTCCTTTCCCTTCCTCTTTTTCTCTCTGTTCTGTTTCTTCCTCCCCTCTCCCTTTTCTTCTTATTCTTCCTCCTTACCCTCTCTTTCCCTTCCCCCTCTTTCCCTCTTGCCCTTGCCTGCTCTCCCTCTCCCGGGGAGCTGTTTGGCCATTGAAATTAGCTTCATTCCTTGTGGAGGGACGGATCTCCCCCCTCCCCCTGGGGCGGGGCGCCGATCCTCGCCCTCCCCAGACCCTCCTCCCCATGCTGCTGTTACTTCAAAGCTGTTACTTCAAAGTGAGGAGGGGCCCCTGGCTGTCTGATTTCCCCCGGCTCCGTGGCATCGCTGTTAAGCAGCATGTGTTCGGGGGCCGCATCCAGGCGGAGACGGGGAGCCCCTTTTCCCTTCTGGAGGCCTGTCTTTCTGCCCTCTGGTGATCTCCCTCCATTAGGTTCTCCAGCCCTGTCTATTTGTGCTCTGAGGGAAGGAGCTTCCAGGCCGAGAAAGCAGCTTTATTCGCAGCAGATTAAATGGAACCGGAGTAGACGTTTTGAGTCTCTGACAAAAAAAGGAATGGGTTGGCTAGAAGCTTCTGTGTCCCCTCAGGGTCAGTGGGGACCTGTCTACACTAATCTGTACCTGATTCTCCTCAATGCGGGGCGGTGTGCATCCCCCCCTACTCGAGAAACGCCAGTGGTCTCCTTTGCCTCTGGGATTAAATGGAAGCTCTTTGGTTTGGGGCTTGAAACGTGCTCTAAGCAATTTCTCTAGATTCATTGTACCTGGAAGGGGCAGGGAGGAAAGGCTGAAAGTGCACACGCACAGCATGGAGTGGCTAAGGCTTCTGGGATCACTCCCGGTTGCAGGGGTTGACTAGACGATGAGCTGCTCCGAGATGTTTCGCTCTTTTGCTCCCCAACCACTCATCGGCATGGGACCCAACCCAGGAGTCTGGGAGGCATCTCTGGGCTGGGAATCAGATGGAATGGGGAGTCTCTTCCTGGGGGTACCGGGGCTGTTCTAGAGCAGGGGAGACTGCACTCCTCCTGCCTCCTGCCTGGGGGGGATAATTCTTTCGCAGCAGCTCTGGGGAGTGAGAGAAGACAGAAGCTTCTGCCAAACCCAGGCTAAAGCCAGCACAGGGGGTGTATTGTGTGAGGGTTACAGGAAAAAAATCACTTACAGAGTAAAAGCAGATGGATGATACAGTATCAGTGGGTCCAGATCATTGTTTGGGGTGTGTTAAAAGCTAGTTTTGTTTTTTTTTAAATGTTGCCTTTTGTTTCTCTTCTCACCATTTTTTAAATCCTCTTCAGGATTTCTACATTTTAAATCTGTGATTTTCTTTCATTTTGGGGAGAGGCTCCCTATCACGAATCTGAAATTTGAGGCTTTATAATGTGTTATGAACTCAAATTATTGACCTATATTTTGACCTATTTGACTTATTTATTGTTCATTTCCTCCTTTATGAATTTCATTTTTCTTCTGAAATCAGATGTTGTTCCATAATTCCTGGGGAGTCCACAGGATTTTTTTCCCCTTCAGACCCTTTTAGCTTACTTTCCTTTTAAAATTTTTGATAAATGACATGTATTGTTTTTGGAAGGAAAGAAAGAAATATGCGCTTATTAAGTACCTACTATGTGCCAGATACTGTCTTAAGCTGTGTTCCACATTCATTCCCCCCCCCTTTTTTAGACTAAAATTGTTACCTTGACCCTACCAAAATGATACAAGTGTCTAAGGCTGCAAGTAATTAAGAGCTGTATTTAGGCTAAGATGGTGTAGGTCATCTCCAAGGCCACAGTCACTTTGCTTTAGAGCTGCTTGTACTGGGTTGGGTTTTGAGCTTTCTTTGGGTCACATTCTGGATCTCATTTGATCTCCAGTCCTGGCAGATGTGTGCCTCATCACCCCCATTGTACAGATAAGGAAAGTGGATTTGTAGCTATTTAGTGTCTGAGCTCTTCCTGAGTCCAGTCAAGGGCTCTGGGGCCCTGTGGCGCCTGCTCCCTAGTCACCATTTCCCCCCTTTCTTTTCAGGGTATCATCCATTTGTCCGCTTGTCCACTGGGCTTTGATTGGTTCCCCTTCCCCTTCATAGCTCTAGGGGCCCAGCCTCTTTCTGGGGCATGGGGCTCGTGGAAGACATTGGTCCCTTCACAGCTTGTGTAGACCCAGGCCCCAAATGATGCTCCGGCACAAGAAGCACGCAGGTCAGCTTAGTTTTTAAGGAAAGCTCTGGCATTCCAGATGCCCTGATTTTCAAAGGCTAGGCCTGGATATTCCTGTACTGAGTCGAAATCACAGCACTGGCCAGTGTCTGGTGCAGAATAGGTGCTTGACTCGTGCTGCTTGACTAACTGGCTGACTAAAGCAGAGCTCCGCTAGGAGATAATCGAGCCCTGGCCGCTTATGGGTGGACAAGGATTCACGTGAAATGATAGGAGCAAGAGGAACAAAAATTCCCTTGGGGCTCTAATGCCTTCAGTGGCCAGAAAGCAGATGGAAGGCCTGCTGGACAATTATGGCTGGAGACACAAGTCCTTTCTTCTGTGTTAGAGACGGAGGCAGTGAGTGCTGTGCCACAGACATAGAAAACGCCATCCTGCTTCTTGGGGTTGCTGAGAGTATTAACTTTGAGGAAACAGAGGTATCTGAAGAGGCACAAAGTGCCTTCAGATCCAGAGTTTTTTCTGGTGTCTGAGAGGTAGACTGGCCTCTTGGTGAACGCAGGGAGGACAATGAATTGTCCAGATGCAGAAATCCGGCTCAAGAATGCTCAGAATGGAGCTCACCACTGGAATGCAGAGCGCTAAGCTCTCAGTTTTCCAGACCTTGAAACCGAGGAAGTTTCCTGCTTGAGGAAGGATTGGTGCAAGCAACTTGGAAGGTTCGGAGTTAAGCCTGCACGTTCCCAGCCACGTTTCCTCTTCTTTTAGATGGAGGGCGTCTCTTCTCTCCATTTTTACCTCAAGTCCCTCCCATCCTCCCCCATTCTCTCCAGCCCAGGAGAGAAGAGAGAATCCTTCTCCATCTGTACTTCTGATCCTATCTCCTCTAGTCTCTTCTAGGATTTGCCTGCTCAGTTCTTCCCTCCTGTTCCCTCATTTTCAATCTATCCTTAGTCATTTGGCTCCTGTCCTATTACTTACGAATATACCCACGTATCTTAAGATCTCCTGTCTTTAAGAACCATTCACCTGACCTCTATAATACAGGATATAGAAAGACTAAAGATCTAGGTAGTTCCCCAAGGTCTCTTTCCCCTTCTTGGCCAAGCACCTAGACAGGATGGTCTATATGAGTTCCAACCCTCCATTCCTTCCCCGACCACTCACTTGTCAAGCACTTTGCTTCCTTTGCTTACTGTGAGACTTCCAACAATCTATTTGAAGATATAACGAGTGGTGTTTCCTGGATTCTTCTTTCTCTCACCTCCACAGCCTTTGAGCTTCTTCCTTAACTTTCATGACATTCCTTTCCCCTGATTTCTCCCTCCTAGCCTCATTACTCTTTCCCAAGTTCTTCTGGTGGACTTTTTTTCCTTTTTAGTAAATATATAGAGATTTTCTCACCCTCTCTTCCTCAGTCTTTAATGAGCTCAGGCTCATTCCCATTCCATTTTATCTTCTGTGATCTTCGCTGTTCTTTGATCAGAGCTTTTCTCCTTTCCCAATGTGTCTGAGATATGACTTTTTATATCTAGATCATTCACTCATTTGGAGCAGTTCTTGCCTCAGTCCTCTGAATTTAATTTCTTCCACACTGCTCTCTAATTTCCCCTAGCATTTTAAACCTAGTAGCTAATATCTCTATGTTTATGAAATAGTAGGGCATCAGATCCATTTGCTTCTGCATGTTATTGTCACTCAATAGATTGTAAGCACCTTAAGGGCAGACCCTGGCTTTCTTTATCATATTTGCATCCTGGTGTCTGGCTCATTGACTCTGTTATAGTCTTAAAGGATGTTTACTATTTCTGTTTTTCATTATTTATCACTTCTCTGTGGCTTTAGATAGAATGATATCAAGAAAAAAGTACATTGATAGAAGATCCGAGATGGAGGGGATCTGGTCATGATGTTCACTGGAAGGGCTGTCACAAGGAAGAGGGACTAGGCTTGTGCTGGTTGGACCCAGGGAGCAGAACCAGGATTGATGGGAAATTCTGAAAAGATGTTTTTAGGCTGGACATCTGGAAGATTGTCCTCCTCATAAGTCAACCCAGGAGTCAAAGAATAAGGGTTCATAGGGAGACATCAAACCAAAATGCATGCTGGAGGGGATTCTTGATCCCACTCGGGTCACACCAGGTAAGCCCTGATTAACTGAAGTCTCAAAGCCTTGGACAAAAACATAATTATTAGGAAATCCCAGAATTCCTTTTCATTGTGAGTTTGGCTATCAAAAGATCCTCATCTAAGAAAATTAGTGTTATTTAGGAAGAGGATATAGAGAAAGGATTTTAAGGCGATTTGGTAACTGATGAGAGAAAAGACACTTGGCTTAGAAGCTAGCAATACCAAAGGCTATGATGAAACCAAAAAAGGAGCAGTAACAGTCTGGGCCCTGAACACTTGACCTCTGGCTTCCATTCAGGGGAGATCAATCAGCCCTTAATCTGTCATACAGGACTGGATAGTAACCAGACTCAGGTCAAATGAAGTCAACTAGCAAGTGCCTACTAGGAACCAGACATTGTTTTAAGTACTAGGTATACAAAGAAAGGTTGTGTTTTTTTTAAAGGTCAGCTTCTGTCCTCAAGGAATTTATAATCTAATGGGAAAGACCCTAGGTACACAATGAAATAAACAAGATGTATATCAGGAAGATTATCCCCAAAGGGAAACAATAAAATTAAGGGGGACTGAAAAAGATTCCCTGTAGGATATGGTATTTTAGCTGATTTTGGAGATTCGAGGGAAGAAAAGGAGTTGATAATACTTGAAGTAGGGAAATGGGTCATCTTATTCCAGAAAAGGCAAGGAGACCACTCTGAATTGAAGAATATGAGGAAAGGAGTAAGATGGAGGAAGCCTGGAAAGGGCTAGGTGATGAAGAGCTTTAAAAACCAAACAGTTGTTTTTCTATTTGATCTTGGAGTCATTAGAGAAACATTGGAGTTTATTGACATGGCCAAACTTGTACTTTAAGACAAATTTGGCAGTTGAGCAGGGAGAGACTTGGTGTAGGCAGACCCCTTGGCAGGGTATTGTAATAACCATACCGGAGGTGATAAGGGTCTATACCACAGTGAAGACTGTGTCAGAGGGAGAAAAGGGGGTTTATTGAAGAGACATTATAAAGGTAAAACCTACAGAATGTGACCACAAATTGGATGTTAGGAGTGAGAAAGAACAATGAGTTAAATTTGCGTTGAAAGTCTAGGTAACTGGGAGGATTCTAGTGTCCTTAACAGTAACAGAAGAATTAGAAAGAAGTAGGTGTGTGTGTTTGTGTCTGTTAAAGAAATGACATACTATATAAACTATATGAACACAATAACCAAATACTTCTCACACAAATAAAACCAAATGTAAACAAATGGAAATATATCAGTTGCTTATACCTAGCCTGAGCCAATATAATAAACATGACAATTCTACCTGATTTTATTCAATGACATACCAATCAAACTACCTAAAAGTATTTTATGATGCCAGAAAAAATAATAACAAAATTTATCCTGAAGAACAAAAGCTCAAGAATATCAAGGGAATCATTAAAAAAAAGTGTAAAAGAAGGTAGTCTAGCCATACTAGATTTCAAACTGTATTATAAAGTGGTAATCATCAGAACAATCTGGTACTGGCTAAGAAATAGAATGGTGAATTAGTGGAATATATTAGGCACACAACATATTGCAGCAAATGGCCATGGTAATCTAGAATTTCATAAATCTAAAGATCTAAGCTTTTGAGACAAAACCTCATTATTTGAGAAAAGCTGCTGAGAAAGTTGGAAAACAGTATGGCAGAAACTAGGTATAGACCACCATTTCACATCATTTATTAAGATAAAGAGTATTAAATGTTTATATATTTTATAGTATTATAAGCAATGTATTATAGTATTATAAGCATGAAAGATTTTATCCATCAGATCTATGGATAAGGGAATAATTTTAGGACCAAATAATTTAGAGTTTTAAAGGATATAAAATGGATAATTTTTATTATATAAAATTTAAAAATTTTGCACAATGAAAACAATGCAACCAAAACTAAAAGGAAAGCAGGAAACTGGGGGAAATTTTATAACAATTATCTCTGATACAGGCTTAATTTCTCAAATATATAGAGAACTGAATCAAATTTATAAGAAGACCAGTCATTCCTCAAAACGGTCAAAGGATATGAATAAATGGTTTTCAGACAAAGAAATCTAAGCTATCTATAGTCATATGAAAGAATGTTTTAATTACTTTGATTAGAGAAATAAAAATTAAAATAACTGAGGTATCCTCTCACACCCATCAGATTGGCTAATATGATAGAAAATGCAAATGATTAGTTGGAAGGAATATAAGAAAAATGAAACACTAACGCCTTGTGGGTGGAGTTATGAATTGATCCAACCATTCTGGAGAGCAATTTGGAACTATACTCAAAGAGCTATCAAACTGTAAATACCCTTTGATCCATCAACACCTTTGCTAGGTCTGTCTCCCAAAGAGATTTATTTTTTTTTTTTTTAAGCGAGGAACACCTAGGTGACGCAGTAAATAATGCATTGGCCCTGGAGAGGGGAGGACCTGAATTCAAATCTTGTCTCAGACACTTGAGACTTACTAAGTGTGTGACCCTGGACAAGTTATTTAGCCCTAATTGCCTACCCCACCCCAAAAAGGAAAAAGAACCTATTAGTCCACAAATATTTACAGCAGCTCTTTGTGGTGGCCAGGAATTAGAACTCAAAGGGATTGCCAAAATGTTTGTGGCAGCTCTTTTTGTAGTGGCTAGAAACTGGAAAATGAATGGATGTCCATCCATTGGAGAATGGTTGGGTAAATTATGGTATATGAATGTTCTGTAAGAAATGACCAGCAGGGTGGATACAGAGAGGCTTGGAGAGACTTACACGAACTGATGCTGAGTGAAATGAGCAGAACCAGAAGATCACTATACACTTCAACAATGATACTGTATGAAGATATATTCTGATGGAAGTGGATATCTTCAACATAAAGAAGATATAATTCAGTTCAGTTGATCAATGATGGACAGAAACAACTACACTCAGAGAAGGAACACTGGGAAGTGAATGTAAACTGTTTGCACTACTGTCTTTCTACTCAGGTTACTTATACCTTTGGAATCTAATTCTTAGCGTGCAACAAGAAAATTTGGTTTTACACACATATATTGTATCTGGGTTAAACACATTTAATATGTATGGGATTGCCTGTCATTTAGGGGAGGGAGTAGAGGGATGGAGGGGAAATTTGTAAAAACGAATACAAGGGATAATGTTGTAAAAAAAAATTACTCATGCATATGTACTGTCAAAAAAATTATAATTATAAAATTAATTAAAAAAAAAAAAGAAATCAAAGGGATGCCTATCGGGGAATGACTGAACACATTGTGGTATATGATTACAATGGAATACTATTATGTTATAAGGAATGACAAGCAGGATAATTATAGAAAAACCTGGAAAGACATAAACAGATGCAAGTTGAAGTGAGCAGAACCAGGAGAATGGTGCCCACAGTAACAGCAATGTTGTATGATGAACTGTGAATGACTTACCTATTCTCAGCAATATAAGATCGAAGACAATCCCAAAGGACTCTTGATGAAACACACTACCCACCTCCAGAGGAAGAGGTGATATTGATTGAATAGAAGCCGAAGCATACTATTTTTCACCTTTTTTGGTTTGAATTTTCTTTCACAAAATGAACTCATATGAAAATGTTTTACATGATTGTCCCTGTGTAACCTCTGGGAGATTGCTCATGGAGGTCTCATGGAGGTGTGAGGTGGTAGAATTTGGAACTCAAAACTTCAAAAAGCCAACGAATCTTTAAAAATTGTTTTTACATATGCTGAGGGAAAATAAAATACTATCTTACAGAAGATAATGAGTTACATTTTGGACAATTTAAGTTTAAGATGTCTGTAAAATATCTAGTTGGGGGTCAGGAGTGACGATAAATAGATTTGAGAAGAATTTGTATAGAGATGAGAGTTGAACTTTTGAGAGCTGATCTTATCTTAAATAAGAGTATAAAAGCAAGAGAAGAGAGCCCAGGACGAGGCTCTGTGGGACACCATAGTGAGACCTGTAGGAAATTCCAGAAAAAGAGAAGGAAAGAAAGAGAAAAGAAAAGGCATTCATTAAGCACCCACTATGTGCTTGGTGCTGTGCTAAGCTCTTTTGCAAATATTTCAGTGAAAGCTGAGAGAAAGCCCCAATCCTGTGTTTTCTGGCCCAATGGAAGGGTTGCCACTCTGACTGTCCCATGCTCAGGGCTGCAGAAAATGAGGAGAGTCCATGGGAAACACCTTGAGCCTTTTCTCCTCATCACAAAGGTCGGAGCTCCCCAATCCTAGAATAATGCTGTCTCTGTCAGAGCACCTGGACCTGATCTTTCTGGCAAACAGATTTTTTGGCTGTCTGGTTCACACAGGTTTGGCAGGGCTGATTCCAGCCTGGGCTGCCTTATCCTTTCCTGCCATTTATAAATCTATCATCCATTTTCAGCCTCCCTAAGGCCATTTAAGAGTCTGAGTGATCCCTTTAATTATACCTCAGAGTAGAGGCCCTGGAATCTCAAGAAGGCAACAATTATCCAGAGTGTATTATTAGAGAGTGAATTATGGCAGTTTGTACACTCAGTGCAATTCCCAGTATAGTAACGGATGTGGAAAGCCTTGGGGTAGTCTTGGTCAAGCCTGCTTGCAACAGTGACAGTGGAAATGTCCCTGACTTGTATCTGAGCACGGAGGCCTGCAGGGCTCTCTTGGGGGAGACCTCCATTTTCAGGCACTAAAGTGCTTTGCAAAATTCATGTTGTTCCTCTCCCTTGGGCTTGGAGCTCCTGGAAAAGTTCTAAAAAACGACCTTCTGGGAATGACTGGAATATTAAAACCATCAACCAACATTTGACACAAGTTTCTGATCATTATTTGCAAGGAAACACTTAAAAGAGTCATGTAGCTTGCTTCCCAAAGCCACCATTCAGCGGGTGTTCAACTCTCCCTCCCCCCTTCTCCAGCCACCAGTGAGACCTCTGGTTCCAGTACATATTTGTGCTCCAAAGAACAAATGGGATGTCAGTAGCCAAAGACGAGAAAATTTTCACTGCATATCTGCTGTCTGCATCTCTCATTTTCTTTGTCTGTCTCTGTCTCTGCTGTCTCTCCCTTCCTCTGTCTCTGTGTCTGTCTCTATCTCCTTCCCTTTTCTCTCTCTCTTCCTCCCTTCCTCCTTCTCTCTCTTCTTCCCTCCCTCCCCCTCTATCTAATTCTAATTTTTTTTTTGTCTCCATGTGAGTATCTGTCTCTCTGTTTCTCTCTTCCTATCTCCTTCCTTCTTTCCCTCTCTCTAATTCTAATTCTTTGTTTGTCTCTATCTCTCTATTTCTATTCCTGTCTCTCTGTCTCTGTAACTGTTTCTCTCTGTCTCTGTCCATGTCTCTCTCTCACAATGTGATTTATCTTTCCTATTTCTTGCCTATCTCGGTGTTAACTAAGTACTGACTTTGGAGGAATAAAATATGCCTAATCTCCACCTCTTATTCTCCAATTTCCATCTTCCTCAACTCTCTTCCCCACCAAAAAACACTACAGTTCTTCCTGACCCTTCCTCTGTGTTCTTGGGAATACACATTTCATAATATTTAAATTCTTCCTAAAGTCGGGAAGAAAGATCTGAGTTCAAATTTGTCCTCAGACACTTATTAGCTGTGAGCATGGGAAAGTCACTTAACTTTTTTTGATCTCAGTTTTCTCAACTGTAAAATGGGGATGATTTTTACACCTGCCTCCCAAGGTTGTTGTAAAGATCAAATGATATAATTTTTGTAAAGGACTTAGCCCAGTGCCTGGCACATAGCAGGTGCTATATAAATGTTAGCTGTTGTTATCCAATAGCCCTAATTGAGATCTAATGTTCCCTTGGTGACACTACAAATTGATGTTATCCAATTTTAAGTGGGCACTTACTTCGGGAAGGCACTCTACCTATAAGCAAAGCCTCAAAGAGAAATTCAGATTAAATACAAACCTAGCAAGAATTCCTAAAAGTTTTAAAGAAAAATATTTTTACAAAAAAAAAACACATGAATTTGAATATCATGGAAAAGCAATAGAGAAAAAATGGGGAAAAAAAGTGAAGCACTTGGTAAAGCTTGGTGAAAGAAGTACAAAATCTTCCTGAAGAAGGTAATTCCTTAAAAATTAAAATTGAGGGATGATTCTGGGAAGATGGTGAAGTAGTTTGGTAAATTCCTGATTTCTCCCATAAATAGAACAAATTTGTACTTCAGAATGAACATAGATTGATGAAAAGCCAAGAAGATTTGGGGAAGAACAGGGATCAACAGATACAACTCAGCAAGATCTGAAGAAAGACCTTGGGTTGGGATTAACCAGTTTGAAGTGCAAACACTTCCAGGTTAGCTCTGCAGAAACTTCAAGTGGGGATCTCTAGGGCTAGCTGGTTGTGGCTGGAGCCTCAGCAGGAACCACAGACACTTTCACCTCCAGACCTGTTTGTCTGGAACTGTTTGTTGAGTTCTGGAAGACAGAGTGAACCTAGGCTGATTGGAAATGCCAGGCCCAGCTGTGCTGCTGAGACAGGGCCCTGGGTGAGAAGGAATCAGCACCTGGTGGGTACAGAAGCAGCAGAGAAGGGCCACTTTCTGGCTGTGGGCACTTTCAGGAGGGTGGAGCTCTTGCTTTGGAGTTCCTGGTTGGAGTGGAGAGCTTAAGGGAAGCTCCAGGCATCATCCCCCCCCATCACACAAAGTGCTTACACTAATACCTCTTATTTTAAAAAATGAATGGGCAAAGAAGAAAGAACCCTACCATTGAAACATATTATGGAAGCAGGGAAGAGTGGGATTTATCTTCAGAAAAGGAAGCATTAGTTAAAAAAAAAAAAAAAAGCTTTCCTCCCAAGGAGTAATGTGAAATAACTCCCTACCCAGAAAAAATTTATAGAACTCAAAAAAAATAAATAAATCAAAAATCAAATGAGAAACATTGAGGAAAAACTAAAGAAAAAAAATTAAAACCATCCGAGGAAAACAAGAAGATTACAAAAAGAAGTTAAGCAATTAGAAAAGGATGTACAGAATCTCAAAGATGAATTAGAGTCAGTCAAGGGGAAACCAGTGAAACTATTAGAGATCAAGAAATAACAAAAGAGAAGCACCCTTCTACTAATATATATGCTTTCTTAAATTGATATTTGTTGTCATATATTTTGAATCCTCCTTGAAGTTTGGCTGGGCACATGATAATGTTCTCTTTCATGAGAATTGTGTATAGGACTCTGTTCTGCTCCTGGCATTTGTCCTGGAGTTTTGGGGTGATAAACGTCATGTCAATCATTCTTCAGCCCTTTCTGAAGACACACTAGCTTTCAGGTAGATGCTTATTTTCCAGGTGAAGGATGACTCTATTAAGGAATATTGGCAAGACTCTTACTGGCAATGATCAGGAGAGAGATCCTCTTGTGTTTGGCATAGGACAATTTATTTCCTTTTCCTTTATAGAGATAGACATTGGAAGTATCCTTGAAGACCTTGGGATATAACCAAGGGAATTTCAGTCAGTGTTTCTATGAGCAATAAATTTGCTCTGCTCTCCTCTCTCTCTTTTAAATCTCAATTGGAATAGAATCAGCAGAAGGCTCTTTGCTACACAAAAAGTCTAATGGTATTCAAAGCACTTCTTCAAGTGGAAGTTTGATAAGAAAAGGAATAACTTCAACCTCAGGTATATCGTCAATGGCTTCTGTTTTGGTTGGTGAGGGCCTGTGGAGAACATGATGGATATATCAGTTTATCTCTCCAGGATCATATTTTTATCAGGTATTAATGTGGCTCCATCAGCATTGAGTAGTTGAGGTACACCATAGGTCTTGGGACCATAAGTAATCTTTAGGGGATCGTGATGTTTAAAAAGTTTGAAAGATAATTTTGGGGTAATGTAATCATTTTATTAATAATGCCAGTATGTTTATTATTAAAAGTATGGTCATTTGGCCAGTTCTCTCTTAGACCAAAGACAATCATGGTTGTGTGTTAGGATTACTAGGTGAGAACTCAGGTTGGCTGGACAGTGACAAGGTGAGAATTCAGGTTGTCTGGACAATTACAAGGTGAGAACTCAGGTTGACTTGACAGTTCTCTGGCTCAGACCTTTGGCTTGGGCCTTTAAAGGGAATTTACACCTTAGGAATTCTAAGAGGAGCAAGCTCATTGGTTGGAGTACTTCTTCCCAGAAGCCCTTGCATTATCCCACACCCATTCTCTGGGAGGATAAAAGAGGACACCACTCCAGAGATAGGAGAAGACTCTGCACTACATCAGGCTTGACGGGGCTCTCTTCAGGAAGGGAAGTCACTTCTCTGGACAAGAGTTAACGGCAACTGCCTGGAGACAACGGTCCTCTACAGGAAGAAGAATCTGTCCGAGAGAGGCAGCTTCTGGAGACAACAGCACGCTACAATTGGCGTCCAACGTGGGGCCAGGACTTTTCCTTATCCTGACAAGGACTTATTCTGAGCCCTTCAGAGGAGCTAGACTGGACCATAGCACTTTGGCGCCCGAACAGGATTCAGGAATAAGAAGAGGCTGGCTGGAGGCTCCAGAAGCCTCCCAAGAAACCTGCTCATAGAGGAAAAGATTATACAGAAAAGAAACCTCCTCCCAAAGAAGGATCACAACTGAGAGACGATCAGAACTTTACAGTTGTGGGCTCATGACTTACATGTCCAGGGGAAGAAAAATGTTCCTGAAGATGGAAATCGATTCTTATTGGCTAGCAACTAATGAGAGAATGAATATTATAAGGGGCTAAACCTATTGAAATGAACTTTGATTATGTCATTTACTTCTAAGTTACTCCCAGTCTTGAGCAATCTTTTCAAAGAATTTATCCCCACCTAAACCTGAATAGAGCAAAATCATTTCTCTGAGTTGAATCTGGATAGAGAAGAAGGTTAACTCAATCTTCAGAGACTGAGCTCTTGAAATGGGAATAAAAGAAAAAGGGGGAAATTTAAATCTCCCCAAATCATTGGTTATAGCAATCATTTCTCTCAGTCTCATAATAGTACTTTGTGTTGTTATTATAAGTATAAAATTGGATTTCAGGTGGCTTCTTGCTCAATCAATCATCTTGTATCTCTCTAAGCTTCACTAACACTTTGCTAAATTTGATGGAGGACAGAGTTCTGCTAGAGTTCTCATTCTTTTGGTAGCAGGTTCTGAATTTCCCCATCATTTTTGTCAAATCAATATAGATGTTTGTGAGGGTTCTGGCCCAGATGAGTAAATGCAGTGTTGTACACCAAATCTTAGAAAACTACTAACTCCTTTTCTACTCCACTTTGCCATCGGTATATTGGCTCAGCTTTTCCTCCAAGTTAACCAGAAACTGTTCACAAGTGAAGTGCTCTAATCTGTTGTCATTAAGTCTTCTGATGGTCATCTTGCCTTGGGACCACCATCTTTGTTAAATGTGAATCTTAATGTGATAATGTGTTAATGTTAAATGTTATATGTGAAATGTGATGATAATTGTTAATGTTAAATGTGAATATTGGAGGTGATAAGTCATCATTCAGAAAAATTTTAACACTCCTTTCCTAAACTCCAGGTAAGATCTTTTAAAAATGGCAGCTCAGATACCCAGGGAGCTGCCAAATCCCACTGTGTTTTAATCCAGTGAGAAGACACCCCTATGGGGTTGGCCACCTATATGCAGGATTGTGACTACAGCTCCCAGTGTATCCTCACTTGCTGCTTTCTCACTTGCCCATCACCACAGGATGTCAAGCTAGGGAAAAATTATAAAACAGTCTGGGTAATATCTTTTGACTTGTGTATAAATTGGATTTAAGTGAGGCAGAGTTGCTCAAAGTCATCTGCCACACACTGTTTTGCAGATTTAAAAAAGGCACAGGTGGCTATCATAATCTCAGACAAAACAAAAGCAAAACCACATCTAGTTAAAATAAATAAATAGGAAAATGATATTTTATTAAAAGATACCATAAACAATGAACTAATCTCAATATTGAACATATTTGAGACAGATGGCATAAGTTTCCAAATTCTTAAAGGGAAACTTAAATGAATCAGAGGAGGAAATAGTAAAACTGAAATAAAGGAGAATCTCAATTTACCTCTCTGAAGCCTACATAAGTCTTTTTTTTTTTAAATAAAAATATTTTATTTATTTAATTATTTTAAATTACATGTAAAAATGTTTAATAACAGGGAAAAAAAACCAAGTTTCAATTTGCTTCCTTTTTTCCAACCCTCCCTTTAGTTGAGAAGGCACACATTCTGAAATCAATTATGTATATATATGAAATCATGCAAAATACATTTCTAGATGTCATGTTACACAAGAAAACAGACAAAAATGAAATGAGAAAAGCAATGTAAAAATTATGCTTTAGTTTTCATTTAAAGTTCATTACATCTCTCTGCTTAGATAGATAGTATTTTTCTTTATGGCTCATTTGGAATTGTCTTGAATCATTGTCTTGATCGGAGTAACTGAGTCTTTCACAGTTGATCATCCTTACAATATTGCTATAACTCTTTATAATGTTCCCCTGGCTCTGCTCACTTCACTTTGCATCAGTTCATATAAGTCCTAATAAGACCTAAATAAATCTAACTATAAGATGAACAGGAAAGAACTTAAGGAGATGAATAAATTTTAGAAAAGCTAAAAGACCTCTATAGGTCTTTAGGAATAGAAAAGAGTGTAACTATTCCCTAACTGTATATAGAACTAACAGAAACATTGGCCATGTATATTTAAATATAAAAATCTCATAAAGCAATCTAGAAAAGCAAAAATATTAAATGCTTTTTTTCTGAGCATAATGAAATAACCATTACATTTGCTAAAGAGACTTTTCAAAAATGGATTAAAAAATAATTGGAGGGCAGCTAGGTGGCGCCGTGGAGAGAACACCAGCCTTGAATTCAGGAGGACGCGAGTTCAAATTTGATCTCAGACATTTAACACTTCCTAGCTGTGTGACCCTGGGCAAGTCACTTAACCCCAGCCTGGGGGGGGGGGGGGGAATTAATTGGAAATTAAGTAACTTAGTTCTAAAGAATGGCCTATTCCAAGAACAAATTATAAAAACAAGCCACAGTTTCATTAAGGTTAATAACAATAAGATGACATGCCAAATGAAATACAGACAAAGCAATGTGTAGGGGGAAATTTATATCCTTAAATGCTTAAATCAGTGAAAGAAAGAGTAGATCAATGATTTGGATATGCAACTGAACAAATTAGAAAATTAATGAATTAAGACATTCCCCCAATTAAATACCAAGATAAAAAGTCTAAAAATTTAAGGAGAGATGAACAAAATTGAAAGGTTAAAAAAATCCCATAGAGCTGAAAAAATCATGCTAAAAGTTGGTTTCTTGAAGAAAAACAAGCAAACAACATTGGTTAATTTGATTTTTTAAAAAAAGAAAATAGAAAATGAAATTATTGGTATCATAAATTAAAAAAAGATAAATTCACAACTAATAAAGATCACATAAAAGCAATTATTAAGTACAAGATACATTGCCAAGATACATGTCAATATAACTGACAATCTTAATTAAATAGATGAATATTTATTAAATTATAAATTGCCCACATGAACAGAACAGGAAATAAGATATTAAAAAAAAAAAAAACTTGGTCTCAGAAAAAGAAATTGAACAAGCCATCAGTTAACTATAAGAAAAAAGCTCCAGGAACAGATTAATTTACAATGGATTCTACTAAATATTTAAAGAACAATTCATTCTAATACTTCATAAACTTTTGGGAAAAATAGGTAAAGAAGGAATTATACCAACTATCTTCCATAATACAAAAATGGTCTTGATACCTAAACCAGTGAGAATTAAAACAGGAAAACAAAAGGATAAACAATTTCCCTAATGAATATTGATGCAAAAAAATTTAAATAAAATACTAGCAAGTAGATTGTAGCAATATATCATAAAGATAACACACTATGCCTATCTGGGATTTATACCAGGAATTCAAGGTCTGGTTCAATATTAGGAAGCCTGTCAGCATAATTGATGTCAATAACAAAAGTAACAAGAATTGTTTGATTATCTCAGTAGATGAAGAAAAATCTATTGACAAAATACAATTGTCATTTCTATTAAAAACACTAGAAAACATTAGAATAAATAGAGATTTTCTTAATAAAATAAGTAGTACCTGTCTAAAACCATGAGCAAGCACGAGGCAGCTAGGTGGCGCAGTGGATAGAGCATCAGGAGGACCCAAGTTCAAATCTGGTCTCAGACACTTAACACTTCCTAGCTGTGTGACCCTGGGCCAGTCACTTAACCCCAGCCTCAAAAACAAAACAAAAAAAAAAAAAAAAAAAAAAAAAACATGAGCAAGCAAGCATTAGTTTCCAAGAGATCAAGGAAAGAGAAACAGTATAAAAATATAGGATTACAAAATATTTTTAGCAGCTCTTTTTATGATTCTAAAGAATGGAAGGGATGTTCATCCATTTGGGGAATGACTAGACAAGTAATGGTCTATTGTAATGTTCTTCTCTAAAATATAATGTTCTCTGGGAGAAGGTTTCTTGGAGAGCTTCTGGAGGCAGCCTTAGTTTCAGTTCAAAGTGATAATCACCTCAAATGCAGCCAGGAGTTAAAGTCCAAATCCTTTATTGTTTCCGTCAAAATCTTATCTCCTTCACTTGGGGCTTGGCTAGTTTTCTGGATGCCTCTAGTCCTTTGACTCTGCCAGCTTTCTGTCTCTAGGGAGACAAATGTCTCCAAATCCAAAGTTTTGTACTTCAGTCTCCAGCCAGCAAAAAGGTGGAAAATAGAATGAATCTGTCTCTACCTCTGAGAGTGGCTTGTGGGTTTCTGTGTCTGGCTGTGAGAGCTTCTTGGTTATATGCTGTGCACTACCAATCATTACAGCACTAGGAAATCATTATTTGTTGTTGTTAACTTAATGCTAAACTAGATTTAATCACTATCTTCTCAATTCCATTCAGTACCTTGTTTCAAGTTCTGGCCCAAAACATCTCCTTGTAGGATCAGATCAATCATACTGAACCATGCTAAATCAGATAATTATCGTCTCTATCAATTCCACTGTCTTAGCACCTTGTAAGAATCCTAACAGTCTATAAATGTGATGATGGAGTAAGAGACAATGAAAGGCATGAGTTTGGAAAAACTTAAGAAGATTTGTACGAACTAATGTAAAGTGAAATGAACAGAACCAGCAGAACAATTTATACAATAACAGTAATAGTGTAAAGATAATAAACTTTGAAAGACTTTGTAACTATGATCAACACAATGACCCTTCGTAATTCCAAAGGGCTCATGATGAAACTTGCTGTCAACCTCCAGACAGAGAGCTGATGAACTCAGATGCAAGCTGAACTGGGTTTTCTTCCATTTCTGTGTTTTTCTTGCTTTTTGAATAGAGTTAATTTGGGAGGTTATTTTTTATTTCTACATATATTTGTACTTTTTTTTTGCCTTTTCAGTGGGCAAGAGGGGGAGATTGTAAAGGGAGGAAGAGAATTTGCAACTGAAAATAAAGTAAAAATTGAGGAGCTTTTTTTTTTTTTCTTTTTAAAGAAAATGACTGAGCAGAGTTATTGGCTCGTATCTCTGGTTCTAGACCCAAGGCCTCTTCTTCCAAAACACGCTGCCTCAGCTTGAAGTTAAAATGATAGACTTCTGGCCAAGAAGGGCAGACACCTAACAAAATTAGGTGGGCATATGAAAAGGCAGGGAAATAGACTGCTGGGCACACAGGCATGCCAAACAGATGGAGAGGCAGGCCAGTGGAATGTTCAGTAGGCATATTAGTCAAGAAGGAAGACAGAAATATGGACCCACAGGCAGATGAGAAGTTTCATGGGTATATTGGTCAAGAAGGCAGATGGATATATAGACAGACAGACAAGTGAAAGATGATATGATTGAGGGAAAAATGTTTGATCTTCTGAGCATAACAACTTTTTCCCCCCTATGGCAATTGGGGTTAAGTGACTTCCCAGGGTCGTACAACTAGGAAGTATTAAGTATCTGAGGCCAAATTTGAACTCGGGTCCTCCTGACTTCAGGGCTGGTCCTCTATCCATTGAGCCACCTAGCTACCTCTGCATATTCATTTTCAAGCACTGCTGCTAATTCTTAGCTTCGGCTTGGAACCTGAATAAAGGGAGAGATGGACTTTTATACATTAAAAACAATCATATAAGGCCAATAATTAAAAGGAAACCACAACATTAAGCAATCTCATTTCTAATTGGATGAAAGATTGGGGAGGGGATTCCCAAGTTGGGAGGGGAAGAACAAACAGGTGAAATTCAGATGAGGAGGGGAGGGGTCCCACTCCCCATGGAAACAATAGCTGCCTGACCAGTGTAGGGCCACTTTTTAGACAAGTCATATCGGCTGCTTGACATGTACAACTGTGAAGAAACTCCTTTTCTCACCCTAAGGATCTGGCTGAGTTTCGGGTCAGGTCCTTGATTAAGGATATCAAGATGGCCCAGCTCCCCAGCTCCGCAGGGATAGGTGCAAACAAATGCAGTAAGGTTTCCTCCCAGTCCCCACAAGTGAATAAAGTGTTCTCACAATACAGAAATTGGACTAGATCCATAATTGGATAGAAAGTAAGCTAGCTCCAGAATGGAGTCACACGGTGGAGTTTGAGTGGTTCACTCTCTTCCCACAATCAACCACTTGCTGTCGCCTCAAATCTCTCTAGAGATGGGCAGATGGAAAGTTTCATTGGGGATATGGTCAAGAAGGCAGACAGACCTATGGACAGAGAGACAGACAGAGAGAGGCAGGTGGGAACCCTATGAAATCAGGCATCCTCAGTTTACTGAGTAGCCAGGCCTGAAAGAGCTAAGGTCATCAACACAAAGTCCTATCACCAGCTGTAACTCACCCTCACTGAGGAGAGGAAGAACTGAATGGGAATTGGGGACCAATCTTATAATCTCTTTCCTTCTTCTTAACTTTCCTAGTCTTCTTAGTGTTTCCTTCCGTGTCTTCTTTCATAGCCTCTTCATCCCACATTTCGGAGTCCATGGAATCCTATAAACTGGCTATATATGGAAGCAGACTCTTTAAAAAATGACTGTTTTTAAAATAATGAGCATTAATATATTATAAAAGAAATACAATCTATCCATTTCTGCTTATCAAATAGAATATTACACTTTCTGGGTTTCGTGTTAAATATGGGCAATTTGGTATTTTTAGAGTTTGCAGAGGAATGGTAGAATCAGGAGCAAGAATGAAAGGGGAGAAGTAGAAGAGAAGAGGGGAAGAGGGAGAAGGGGAAGGGGGCAACAGGAGAAGCCAATGCAGAGAGGAGTGGGGAGAAAAGAAGAGAAGCAGGAGCAAGCTAGAGGAAAGGGAGAAGGGAGGGAGGAGGAGCAGCACAAGATGAGGAGGAGAAAGGGGAGGAGGAGGTGGGGGACAAGGGGGAGCAGGAGAGGAGGAGGAGGAATGAGTCACAGGAGGAAAAGGAGAAGAGAAAGAGAAGGAAGGGAGGAGGGGCAACTCAGGAACGAGGAGCTGGAGCAAGGAGAAAAGCAGAGGAGGAGCCCCTTCACCCCTCCATCCCCCTCACTGGCCCCATTTCCATGCTGGCGAAGGGAGGAGGGGAAATCCTGATTTTTCATTGTTTCCCTCTAACCTGAGCTGCTCTACATTCTCTCTCTCTGGGTTTGTGTGTCTCTCTCTTTGTCTCTCTGTCTGTCTGTCTGTCTCTCTTTCTCTGTCTCTCTATGTGTCTCTGTGTCTCTCTGTCTCTGTGTCTGTGTCTCTGTGTCTGTGTCTCTCTGTCTGTCTCTCTTTCTCTGTCTCTCTATGTGTCTCTGTGTCTCTGTGTCTGTGTCTCTCTGTCAGTCTCTCTGTCTCTGTCTCTCTCTGTCTCTGTCTCTCTTTCTCTCTCTGTCTCTCTCTGTCTCTCTCTCCCCCCCTCCCTTTCCCCACCCCCTCTCTTTTCCTTTCTCCCCTCCCAACACTCCAGCTAAGTGGGAATGATAACAGACTCGGGGACCCTATTTGGCAACTGCCCCAGGCAAGGCGATCTTCTGGCCACCTTGCCATTCCCCACTCCCAGGACCATCTTGCCTCTAGGGCCCCCACCCGGGGCGGGGCATGGGAGGGGGAGGCTGGCCCTTTAAGGCCACCCAAGCTTCCAGGCTCCCCGAGGCTGAACTCTGGCTGGAGAGGGAGTGAGTCAGCCTTTGGAATTTCCTGGGCCAGGACCCCTCCTCCCCACCCCCCTTGACTTAGGACCCCTCCGTCCTCCACCCCGGGACGGTCGGTGGGCAGAGGAGGACCTGAGACAGCTCCCTCCCGTGGTGCCTATCCGAGGAGCCATCTCGCTGTCAGTCATCGGGCGTCAGGGCCCGCCCACTGCGGAGAGGGAACGGGCGGGGGTGGGAGGCGGGAGGGAGGCTTCCCTTCGCAGGATCTCTTCTTCCCGGGCCTCCTCCACTGACCCCCCTCCGCCCCTTCTGGCTTTGGGAAGAAGGGCGAAGGCGAAAGGGGGAAACGCGGACAAAGGCCCCGGGTCGGCCGGAGGGAGGCTGTGGGGGAGGCCCTCAGCCAGTCAGGGACCCTCTCGGGGTCAGGGGAGGGGGCGGGGCCGGCTGGACGCCCCTGCCAGCTTCCCGCCGCACGGGGGAGCGCCGGGCCCTGCCGGGCGCGGCCTCCAAGTCCGGCTCTGGGCTCCAGCTAGCCCCTTCCCCTGCGTCGGTGACGGCTCCGAGTGGAGCTGCCCTCCCGCTCTGGGGTTGTTCCAGGCCCACCGTGTTCCCCAGGTCGGCCCCGATCCGCCGTGGCCGCGGCCCCCCCAGCCCCGCAGCCCCCGCCCGCGGCTCGCCCAGCCTTTGCCTCCCCAGCGGTTCCACCTTCTGCCCCCTTCTCTCCCTCCCGAGGCCTTCATGGCAGGCCCCTCCCCGCAGCCCCTGGGCCTGAAACCTCATTCTGCCCCCCTCCCCCCCCCTAGGATCCAGTAAAGCCCTCTTTCGGCTTCTAAAGCCCTTTCCAGGCCGGCCCTGGCCAGCGCGCCGTCTCACCCACTGGCGCGAGGCCTGCCCCGCCCCCCCGCCGCCCCTGCCCGCCGCGGTTCTCCCCCACCCTGGGATTGAATCCCTTTCCAGGTCTCCCCTGCTTCGTTCGAGGCCCAGACGCCCCCCTCCCCCCCGGCCCCTTCTGCACAGCCTTTCCCCAGCCCCGGAATTCGGCAGTCTCGGGGACGTCGCGGTTTCCAGCTTCCCGGCCTGGGGCTGCTCGGTACTCGGCTCCTCCCCCATTCGGCCGCGAATTTCTGGGTCCTGGGTGCTTAGCACAGACTTGATGGATGGCTGTTCTTTCTCACAACCACCCAACAATGCAGCAAGACCCGACTCCTGGGAACGCTGCACCCTCCGGCTTTCCGCAGGGCACAGGGCACATGCCCCAGCCCAGCCATCTCCCCGCCACCCCTGGGAGACTCCCACAAGCCTCCGCGCTTTGACGGGACCTCCCTGAGGCTTGGGAGCGCCCGCCATAGATCCCACTGTCCTCACTCTATCCTCACTAGCCACAGATCCCAAAGGGGATTTCCTTCTGTTCTCCTTGAGTCTGTCCACAGTGTGACCCTAAATGTAGCTCAGCTTTCCTGTGACAGTGCTTGACGAAGCACGTGTGTTCGGATTTTCAGGGCTTTAGCCTAGGACCTGGCTGAATCTGCCCTTTCCTAACTCTCCCTACTCTCTCCACTGGCCAGCGATCTCCTTTCCAGACTGCCCTATTCTTCCCAATATTCTACATATGTCCTTTGTAGTATTTTCTTTCTTTTTTTTCATTATAGCTTTTTATTTACCATATTTTTCACCATTGATCCTTGCAAAACTTTTTGTTCCAACTTTTCCCCTCCTTCCCCCCACCCCTTCCCCCAGATGGCAGGTTGACCAATACATGTTAAATATGTTAAAGTATAAGTTAAATACAATATATGTCTACATGTCCAAACAATTGTTTTGCTGTACAAAAAGAACCGGACTTTGAAATAGTGTACAATTAGCCTGTGAAGGAAATCAAAACTGCAGGCGGACAAAAATAGAGGGATCGGGAATTCTATGTAGTGGTTCAGAGTCATCTCCCAGAGTTCTCTCACTGGGTGTAGCTGGTTCAGTTCATTTCTGCTCTGTTGGAACTGATTTGGTTCATCTCCTTAGTAGTATTTTCACTGGAACTATTTGTGACAGGAAATCTTTCTTTCTTTTCCTTCCTTCCTTCCTTCCTTCCTTCTATCCTTCCTTCCTTCCTTCCTTCCTTCTATCCTTCCTTCCTTCCTTCCTTCCTTCCTTCCTTCCTTCCTTCCTTCCTTCTATCCTTCCTTCCTTCCTTCCTTCTATCCTTCCTTCCTTCCTTCCTTCCTTCTATCCTTCCTTCCTTCTATCCTTCCTTCCTTCCTTCCTTCTATCCTTCCTTCCTTCTATCCTTCCTTCCTTCCTTCCTTCTATCCTTCCTTCCTTCCTTCCTTCCTTCCTTCCTTCCTTCCTTCCTTCCTTCCTTCCTTCCTTCCTTCCTTCCTTCCTTCCTTCCTTCCTTCCTTCCTTCCTTCCTTCTATCCTTCCTTCCTTCCTTCCTTCCTTCCTTCCTTCCTTCCTTCCTTCCTTCCTTCCTTCCTTCCTTCCTTCCTTCCTTCCTTCTATCCTTCCTTCCTTCCTTCCTTCCTTCCTTCCTTCCTTCCTTCCTTCCTTCCTTCCTTCCTTCCTTCCTTCCTTCCTTCCTTCTATCCTTCCTTCCTTCTATCCTTCCTTCTTTCCTCTTTGTTTTATTTCACAAAATGAACTAATGTGGAAATGTTTTACATGATGACCCACATATAGACTAGACTTAGCCTGATGCCTGGCACACAGTAGATACTTATTAATTCTGACTCTTTGTTCTGCATATGTCCATTGGGTTGGAACTTATTACCACATTTTACCTAATTATCATGTAAATTGGAGTATATGAATTGGAGTATATGGAGTGTAAATTGGAGTATATGAAGCAAGTGAAAAGTCAAAAGAGGAAGCTCTCCACTTAGGGGAAGGCTTTCCTGGCCTACTTTGTGCTCTGCCTCTCTCCTCAAATGGTCTCAAAGCACCTCTCTCTTTCCACTCAGCATCTGGCCCCCTCTCCTACTCTTTCCCTGCCCCCCAAGGAGAATAGAAGTTCGTCAAGGGCAGGGCCTGTTCTTTTGTTCTGCCCAGAGTCCTGCCCAGTGCTTGCTACAGGGAAGATGCTTGTTAAATTGACCTGGAAAAGAGTAAACAGGATTTCTGCAGCTCTTCCTAGAACACATTTGCAACCTCGTCCTCACTTGCAAATGATCCTGCTCCAGCTGAGAACCTTGTTATGTTTGGGCAGCATCCCGGTAGGCTGCTAAGTGGGCATTGGTTCCCTTGGAAAGATGCCAGGCCCTGCTGTGTGGGAAGGAGGCCATTATGAAGGTGACTCCCCCTTTTGCTTTAGGACCTAAAATCGAGCCTCTTTTAGCAAGAATTGGGAACAGCAAGCAGAGAAAATGGCAGGATTCTTTTGCCATAAGTCAATCTAACACACAAAATTACCCAAAATGCACATACTCAATGGAGTTTCTCCCAACTCCACCTATTTCTCTGAGAAGTACTAGGGAAAATAACAACCAAGCACGAGTCTCCACGAATACCCTCGGCCGGTAGCGTCCTGTCCAAAGCCTCTCTTACTTCTGTGTCTCAGCAGCACGCACACTCTCTGAGGGCAGGGCCACGCTTGTATGTGAGAAGGAGAGTGGTCAACAAGGTCAACACGGGGGATGAAGAGGGAGCTGAGGTGGCTGGTGAGCCTGTGAGGCGGGGAGCAATGGAAAGTGCTGGCAGAGGTTACTGGAATAACCTCATCAGTCTTCTAGAGCTCAGCAGCTTTCGAACTCTATAGCATCTGTACCTCCTGCCTCTCTGACTGGAGAATGGGGCCATGACCTCCAAACCTCCATGTAGGGAGACTGCTCAGCTCAGACTCTCATTTCTCACTGCCCTGCTTAGAGACTTCTCTGACTTCTGGCTTCTTTGGCACATCTCCACACTGGGCACCTCCGGAGCTGGCTGCCCACCCCCCTTTCTGCATTTGTATGTTAGTTTGCATGTTCCTTGACAGGAGAAGCTGTCTTTTTCTCAGATTTGTATTTCCAGCATTTAGCACAGCATCTGCCACATAGTAGGTGTTTTAACTGATGTTTATTAACTCGCGCATAACTCTGCTAACTCCAAGAGCTGAGGATCCATCAGCTTTGTCCACGTTATCTGCGTGACCGGAGCCGGCAGCTCCATGGTCTTCCTCTATTGTCTCCTTGACCTGAGCAGTCCCCAGGTCCAGAGACCGGGCTTGGACTCGCCTCTCGCCCCCCTCCTCCCTGGAGCTGACGTGGCTGGAGCTGGATTCTGGCTTGAGGTTTTGCGACTCTGCCGCTTTGGAAGGAGTATGGCACTCCAGGCTTTCCTCCAGCCACATCCACGTCGACTACAACAAAAAAAAGTAGAAATCCAGACTCCTAGGGCCAGACACATTGGCTGCTAGTCAAGACCCAGCCCTTTATGGAAGGCAAGAGGTAGAGATTTTCTCCAAGGAAGCCAAGGCTATTTTTTTACATCTCCCTCTCTGTGTCTCTATCTGACACTCTCTCCCTCTTTGTGTCTCTCCCTTTCTCTGTCTCTGTCAGATTCTCTCCCTCTCTTTCTCCCCCCCCCCCATGAACTCCTAACACTCCTGCTGTCTCTGTCTCTGTCTCTTGTCTGTTTTTCTCTGTCTCTGTCTGGATCTCTCTGTTTTTCTCTTCTTTTTGCAGAGCACAGGGAACTCCATAATTGGGCTGGAGTAGAGGGTGAGGAGGAAACGAGAGGAAATTTTCTGTTCTTTGTCAAAAAATAGGATTTAAAGTCTCTTTACGTAACCATTAGCTCGGAGAGATAGCAGTCTTCCCCACAGGCTCAGCCGGCAATGGGCCAAGGAGGCTATGACTGAGGCCATGACCTGCACGCTTGGGCCTGGCCTTCAAGCAGCTTTCCATTGAGAAGGACATGAGAAGAAGCAGATGGCAGCCCCTCGGGGATGTTGGGATCTTCTCCCTGGGGCTGAACCTTGTCACCTGGGCTCCTCTGCCTTCTGCAAGGTTGCCATGAGGATCCGCACACTGGGAGCCTCCCTCTGGGCCTCAGGATGTTCCCAGCCAGGACTCCCCACACACGTGATGGGCTCCTTGGTTATGGATCTCATATTTTCCTGGTAACATCTTTGTACCTGGATTAGTCATTGCTTGAAATATGTGTCCTGCTCGAGTCGACCGCAGCCTTTTCCATTTCCCTTTGAGTGAGCCAGGGCCACAGGTCTTGGAGAATCGCCCCACTGCATGCCCCCCCCAGCTCTGTAGCATTGTCTGGACATTGGTCCTGATGGGGCCTTCAGAGGAGAAAAAGGACCGAGTTGGACTCTCAGGGTTAGGGTTAGGGTTAGGGTTAGCAGGACATGTAAGGGAGGTGACAGAGAAGTGAGAGACTTGTCAGTGCTCTGGGTGGATCATGAGGGGACTGATTGTGTATCTGGAACAAGGGGAGGCCGCTGCTCAGATGGAAGAAGAGTTGGGGAGGGTGGGAGACAAATGCATAAAGGGCCTGGAGCTTCATGCAAGAGTCTGAAAGGGGCTGGAATGTCCAGTAACTTTGAAGAGAGTGGGCGGCAGGGCACAGTGAAGGGGCGGACTTGAAGACTCGGAAGAAAATGAGAAAGTAAAAAGCAACTGAGTCTACCAATTTCCGTGGGAGAGTCCGTGGGTCAGGGTCTTCCTGTAAACTCAGCAAACGAATCCTGATGAAGTTGCTCTTGAACCCAGACTGCTGTCGCTTTCTATTCCTCCCCACCCCCTGCTCCTCAAGGTGGAAAATCGGCTGTCTAACATCTAGGGATGACATTTCTCTACACTTACTGAGGGCCTGGCACTGATTCCACGCCTCTGGGCCCTGAGATTCTACCCGGGTGGAAGGCAGCTTTCTTAGCCCACACACTATGTGCCTCCATCCTAAAACACTTCCAGTGGACCTTGTCAATAAGTCAAGGTCGTCCCCACGGGCTCCAAGGGGAACACGACAGAGCCTTGGCCCCTGCCTCCAAGGGTTTTCAGGCGAGGAGCATAGACGCTGCCCGGGCTGCAGAGAAGGGTCACCTGGACTGTGACTTTGAGGCTACTCCTCCAAACTCACAGGGATCCTACGGGGCCCTCCACCATGGGCGGCAGTTCTAGAGAACCTCAGAAGGGCCCTGTCAATGCTGTGGCCAGTCTGGTGGCCACCAGGATTCGGGCCCCTCACAAACGTCCCGAAGAAATGCATTCGTCCGTCTGCTCCGTCCCTGGTCATTTCTCCGGGGGCCTCAAGCTGCAGCCCCTGAGGTGGAACACGAAGCCCTTCCCAACTTCCGCGACGCTTCTTCCCCAAGCCTAGCTGGGGGTCTGGTCACTTTCCTTGGAGCCAGTTTTCACCGGCCTCTGGCTTTGTCTGCCCTCGCCATGTTGCTTTTGAGTATCCTAAGGGTCGAGAAAGCCGAGTATGTGTTGTGTGGGTGTGTGAGAGTGTGTATGTGTGTCAGTGTGTGTGAGTGTGAGTGTGAGCGTGAGTGCGAGTGCTCGAGCTTGCCAGAGCAAGAACAGGATGCCCACCCTTAACTCGGCTTTCTGGTGCCATCTTTAGAAGGCAAATGATCTTGGCTTGAGCAAGAGCGCCATCTGGTGGGTAGAGCTAGCTTTGCTGGCGGGGCGGCAGCAGCAGCGAGAGCTCAGACTTGTGCTCTGGAGCAGCCTGGCCAGCTTTCCTCTCTGGGAACCATTAATGGACACCGTCTGTGTACCCTGTGTGCTGCCCCTGCCTTCCAGACGTCATTTTCTGGGAGTCTGTGCCCACCCTTGGGAGGGGAGCGACCACTTTCTACCAGTGACAGGACAGGTCAGAGGGATTGTCCGAGAGCCCCGGGCGGGGAATGGTGGCTTGGGGTGCAGGAAGAGCTTCCCAGCCATCACCCCCTCAAACTGGGCCGTAAGGGGGGAAACAGGTTCAGAAAATCCAAAAAATCCAGTCGAGGCACGGAGATGGCCCAGGTGTCTGGGCAGAAAGTTGCCCAGAAGCCTAAGGAAGTCTTCAAGGTAAAGAGGAGTCCAAGTTATTGGAAAGTGTCCAGACATGGGGGGGGGGGGGGATAGCAACGGTTTTAAGACGGTTCTTCCTGCCAATGAAAGGGTGAGAATGGGCAGGAAGTTTAGGGCCCCGAGTCTGTGGGTCCTGCCAGTTTGAGAAAAGGGAGATTTGTGTGGATCCCGACCGAGGACCCCCACAAACCTCGGTGGTTGTCAGGGAATGTTAACTCATGCTGGGTACTCCGGGGCTCCCCGGGACTCGGGCAAACAGCCCTGCCAGGGGCTGCCAGTTATGCCGGCTCCACCTCACGCCAGCTGCGGTTCTAAATGGAGAATCCCCTCATCCTAGTTTGGATGCACAGTTCCCAGGAAGCTCGGGCTTCCTTTCAAGAAAGGGGAACTGTGCTGCCTCGGCCTTCCCAAGTCACTGTTCCCAAGTGGCTCTGGTTCTTCCTGTCACCCTTATTCCTCGGGGGGAGCACCCTCTGCCCCTAGCTTTGGGGGGACCCGCATTCTCCTCCCTGGCACTTCATCGGAGGGGGGGGGACAGCACAAAGCTCTCCAGTGCCACCTTGGGAGCTGACCCCCTCTTTCATTTTCTCCAAAACCGTGGGACTCGGGAGTGGAAGGGCACTCTGGGGCTGGCCCCTGATCTCCTGGAGGGGGAAGCTGAGGCCCAAAGAGACAAAGGGCCTGCTCAGCGTCCTGGGTACATCCCGAAGAGGCAGGGAGGGGCTCGTAGCTGGAGGCTGGCACCCGGCCTCCTAACCCGTGGGAGGCCCCTTCATCTTGCTAGTAACTGAACCCCATGAGCCAGAAGGAAGAGCGGGAAGAAAAGCCCAGCAAAGTGGAAAGAGCGCCCGAGGTAAGGTCAGAGGATGTGGCTTTGGAGCGGCCGTTACCGATGTCTGTGTGACTGGAGTGTCTGAGGCCGGGGCAGGACTGCTCCACGTGGGGGTCGTGGCCTCCAGGCAGTCTGCTGAAACCCCGCACCCTTTCTCAAAATCAGGCTGTTTTTAAGCCATGAGGGAAGGAAATTTGGAGGAGAGATGGGTGGAAGTCAAAGCCTTTATTTCCTGTCCAAGTTCTCGGAAACCCAAACTCTATCCAGTGTGGGGATCCCAAACCATCAAGCTTTTGCTCCCGAAGCCCCTTCCCAGCTCAAACCCCTCAGCCTTGGAGACACCCACTTCGGAGGAGGGGACGAGTCAGCCAACGAGCCCCGGGGTGGGGTGGGGGGCGCAGACAGGAGCAGAATCAAAGCTCCCATCTGCCACACCAGTCACACCTGGACCGTTCAGGACTGGGAGCTCTCAACTGGGCTGGGAGGAGGGGAGCATTTATCTAGCACCTCTGTATGCCGGGACCACGCCCAGCTCTTTACAAACATCGGCTTATTGGATCTTCACACCAACTTCACCATGCAGACATGTGTTATTACAACTGGGGAAACTGAGGCAGTTAGATTAAGTGTCTTGCTTGGGATTGCCCAATTAGAGTCAGAAGCTGGATTTGAAATTTGGTCTTTTCCCGTCCAGGCTGTGCCCTGTGCCCTGGTGCCCCCTTGCCCAGGGAAAGGGTGTGAGGCCTTTGGCAGAAGGGACAGAGACTGGGCTTCGAGAGAGACTCAGAGCAGGGGCTGGCGACAGCTTGACCCTTCAGGATGAAGGAAAGAGGGGAAAGCTGCAGCCCCAGCAGCAGGAAGAAGAGTATCTGTGATGCCTCCTCCCCCTTCATCAGATGGATGAGGCTCCAGCCAAGGAAGTCCCAGGCTCTGCGCCAGAAACGTCGCCGGCCTTGCTGTCACCATGTCCACCTTTCCTTCACTTCCTCCTTCAGATTCCCACATGGTCTAGAGGGAAACACCTGGAGCGCTCCAGCCTCGACTCCCTCAGGCCTTTCATCGTGCTATGCAGGAGTGGGGAGGCTCCCCGATCCTCCTGCCTGTAAAAACAGCAGAAGTGCCCCAGACTCCGGGCTCTTGTCCCCTTTCCTGGTCCTGCCGCCTCGGGCATCCTGGGCAGAACTTACAGGGGCTGGTGCATCACGGCCATGAGCTCTGGGTACAGGGGCTCTGGGAAGGACGGCACGGGCAGGTCTGGTCAGGGTCTGCAGCCTGGCTCGGGCCAGCCCGTTCCCTCCTCTTGCCTTCCTCCTTACCCTCGTCCGGATGCAGCAGTCCATGTCTGAACAGGAAATCCACCACCACCAGAGCACAGTTGGGCTTAAAGCTGCCAGAACTCACAGCTTCCTTGACCTGGGCAAGAGAAGGGAACGGATTGTAAGCCTTGAACGCCTCCTGTCAGAGGAGAGAAGGGTCCCTGCTGTGCGCCCCCCTCCCCCAGCCAAGGCCAGCCCCGCAGCCCTGACCTTGTCCAGGGGCCAGAGGTAGAACTCCTGCACTTCTCCATCTCCCACTTGGGGGGTGAAAACTTCAGGCATTTCCAGGTCAAAGACAAACAGGCATTCTCGAACCAGAGCCCCCTGTTCTTCCCCATCCATCTCCTCAAAGGTGTAGCTGAGGACGCGAGACGGGAGAGGGCCCTGTCAGGCAGAGGGTGGGGGCTGACCCAGCACCCTCGGCCCAGCAGAAGCTCGTGCTGCTTTTACCTGAGGCAGCCCACTGGCTGGGCTCGAGCTGCCAGCTCTGGGGGCACCCGGGCCTCCTCCCAGCTCTCTTTCACCATGGTCTCCTTGACGCCCAGTCCAGCACTTATGCCCCCGCCTGCCTAATGGGGAGAGAGTGACAGGCCGAGTCAGGGCGTCCCGGGAGGCCCCCCTCGCCCCACTTCCTCCCTACTTAGAGCCAATGTTCCTTTTCTGGTGGCTTCACGCCCCTTTGTGGCCAGTTCTGTTATTGCTCCCAGCCCCAGAAGAGGAAATCAAGTGAGATATCAAGTGAGCTAGTCTCAACCCATTCTGACTCCAAGTCTGGCGTAAGCCCCACTGGCCTATGGGACTCTGGCTGCCCTCAGGGCCTGAGCTGGAGAGCACCCAAAGATAGGGGGCTCCGAGGGAATCAGGGAGCCTGAGGGGCTATACCAAGTTGTCAAGCAGGCCCGGATAGGTGGCCTTGTGAGGGGACCTCCTTGCCAGCCACATGAGCATCTGCTGGGACCCGGTCCCATCATCTTGACAGCGCACAAAAGCATTGAGATGCGCCCCGAACTGGAGGACTCCCAGCAAGGCTGTGGAGAGAGGGAGTAAGGTGGGAGCCCCAGGGGTCCTAAGTCCCGACCCCAGGACCAGCTCCAAAAACCCCAGGTCAGCAGCCTGTCCTTCCCCCCTGACCCATGCCCACTTTCATTGTCCTGGTACTCACGGGCCGCTGCTCGCTCCACATTTAATAAGGCCGGGGCTCCGAAACTGGGTCGCACCTCATATGCCTGGAAGGATGAGGCATTAGGGCGAGAGAGGCCCGATGTGGCACCCCAAGTGCCCTCAACCTTGGAACACTCACCTCATCTCGCCACTGCGCCAACCTCACCAGGCGGCCCTCAGCTCGCAGCTGAGCCAGGACCTTGGCCACCGCCTCTGTGCGCTCTTTGGGGCAACGACCCCCTCGAAGCTCTAGGCTCCCTGCCACCTCCACAAACACGTCGGGAAACGCTTGCAGTTCCCGGGCAACGGCAGGTCCCACCAATCCCACCTGCTGGCCCTCTACCACCAGGGGCAGGCCCTGAAAACTGGAGAAGCCTGTGGATAGAGGAGGGGCCAGTGAGAAGAGGAAGAGGGAGAGGATGAAAGGGGAGAGGGGGAGGAAGACAGACAGAAGTAGGGAAAGAGGAGGAAGAGGAGAAAGAAGAGGAAGAAGAAAAGAAGGGAAAGAGGAGGAGGAGGAGAGAAGGAGGAGGAAGAGAAGGGGGAAGAGAAGGGGGAAGAGAAGGGGGAAGAGAAGGGGGAAGAGAAGAGGAAGAGGAGGAAGGAAAGAGGAGGAGGAGGAAGAAGGCAGAAGGCTGCTTAAGGGCAGCTAGGACCCGGGATCCCGAGCTCAGAGCGAGTCCGGAGCTCAGGAGCAGCAGCTAGGCTCGGGAACCAAAGGGCAACTCATGGGGTCCGGCCCCCACCGGCCTCAGCTCAGGTAGTCCTGGGTTCCCCCGGAGCCCCCAGCCCTGTCCGGCTCGGGCCCAGACCTGGCCTCTGGGCGGAGCTGAACTGCTGCAGCAGCCGCCGGATCGCCGCGGTCCAGCCCGAGCTTCGGCCCAGGCAGCCCGCCGTGCCAGCCGCCGCCATGCCGCCGCGGCCCGGCCCAGCTCAGGTTCTGGTTCAGGTTCTGGTTCAGGTTCTGGCAAGTGTGTTCGCTATAATTCCTACAGGCTCCTCCTTTTGAACTTGTGACCTGCGCGCTCGCTTTTCGAGTCCGCCGGCTCGGCCAATCAGAGCTTCCCGAGCAACATCTCTCCCTTCTTTAGGGCGGGAATTCGCTTCTATTATGACTAATAGGAGAGCGAGTTTGGGAGCTTCTAGGAGAGTCCGCCCCTCCACCGATTTCGATTTTAAGCAGGGGTGGGATTGGGTGGGTGGACGGCCGAAGCCCCGCCTCTATGTCGGAAAAGGACCAATAGACGGGCCGAAAAAAGTCTAGCCCTTCTCCGGGTAGAGTGAGGATCTGGGAGAGGTCACCTGGCTGGGCCTCGGGGTCATAGGGGTGCTCTGGAAATGCTCCGAGCTTAGGGTCAGCGGCTGAGCTGGGGAGCCTCAGGTCCATGGACCCTTCCCCACGCTGCATTTCTTCAGCAGAAACAGTAACAGCAAGAGCAGAAACAGTAACATTGTAGCAACAACAGTAACAGTAGCAGCAAGAGCAGAAACAGTAACATTGTAGCAACAACAGTAACAGTAGCAGCAAGAGCAGAAACAGTAACATTGTAGCAAGAACAGTAACAGTAGCAGCAAGAGCAGAAACTAACATAGTAGCAAGAACAGTAAAAGTAGCAGCAAGAGAAGAAACAGTAACATTGTAGCAAGAACAGTAACAGTAGCAGCTAGAGCAGAAACAATAGCAGTAGCAAGAGCAGAAACAGTAACAGTAGCAGCAAGAGCAGAAACTAACATAGTAGCAAGAACAGTAACAGTAGCAGCAAGAGCAGAAACTAACATAGTAGCAAAAGCAGTAACAGTAGCAGCTAGAGCAGAAACAGTAACATTGTAGCAAGAACAGTAACAGTAGCAGCAAGAGCAGAAACTAACATAGTAGCAAAAGCAGTAACAGTAGCAGCTAGAGCAGAAACAGTAACATTGTAGCAAGAACAGTAACAGTAGCAGCAAGAGCAGAAACAGTTACATTGTAGCAAAAGCAGTAACAGTAGCAGCTAGAGCAGAAACAGTAACATTGTAGCAAAAGCAGTAACAGTAGCAGCGAGAGCAGAAACAGTAACATTGTAGCAACAACAGTAACAGTAGCAGCAAGAGCAGAAACAGTAACATTGTAGCAAGAACAGTAACAGTAGCAGCAAGAGCAGAAACTAGCATAGTAGCAAGAACAGTAACAGTAGCAGCAAGAGCAGAAACAGTAACATAGTAGCAAAAGCAGTAACAGTAGCAGCAAGAGCAGAAACAGTAACATAGTGGCAAAAGCAGTAACAGTAGCAGCAAGAGCAGAAACAGTAACATTGTAGCAACAACAGTAACAGTAGCAGCAAGAGCAGAAACAATAGCAGTAGCAAGAGCAGAAACAGTAACAGTAGCAGCAAGAGCAGAAACTAACATAGTACCAAGAACAGTAACAGTAGCAGCAAGAGCAGAAACTAACATAGTAGCAAGAACAGTAACAGTAGCAGCAAGAGCAGAAACTAACATAGTAGCAAAAGCAGTAACAGTAGCAGCTAGAGCAGAAACAGTAACATTGTAGCAAGAACAGTAAGAGTAGCAGCAAGAGCAGAAACAGTAACATAGTAAGTAGCAAGAACAGTAACAGTAGCAGCAAGAGCAGAAACTAACAATAGCAAAAGCAGTAACAGTAGCAGCTAGAGCAGAAACAGTAACATTGTAGCAAGAACAGTAACAGTAGCAGCAAGAGCAGAAACTAACATAGTAGCAAAAGCAGTAACAGTAGCAGCAAGAGCAGAAACAGTTACATTGTAGCAACAACAGTAACAGTAGCAGCAAGAGCAGAAACAGTTACATTGTAGCAACAACAGTAACAGTAGCAGCAAGAGCAGAAACAGTAACATTGTAGCAAGAACAGTAACAGTAGCAGCAAGAGCAGAAACTAACATAGTAGCAAGAACAATAAAAGTAGCAGCAAGAGCAGAAACAGTAACATTGTAGCAAGAACAGTAACAGTAGCAGCTAGAGCAGAAACAATAGCAGTAGCAAGAGCAGAAACAGTAACAGTAGCAGCAAGAGCAGAAACTAACATAGTAGCAAGAACAGTAACAGTAGCAGCAAGAGCAGAAACTAACATAGTAGCAAAAGCAGTAACAGTAGCAGCTAGAGCAGAAACAGTAACATTGTAGCAAGAACAGTAACAGTAGCAGCAAGAGCAGAAACAGTTACATTGTAGCAAAAGCAGTAACAGTAGCAGCTAGAGCAGAAACAGTAACATTGTAGCAAAAGCAGTAACAGTAGCAGCGAGAGCAGAAACAGTAACATTGTAGCAACAACAGTAACAGTAGCAGCAAGAGCAGAAACAGTAACATTGTAGCAAGAACAGTAACAGTAGCAGCAAGAGCAGAAACTAACATAGTAGCAAGAACAGTAAAAGTAGCAGCAAGAGAAGAAACAGTAACATTGTAGCAAGAACAGTAACAGTAGCAGCAAGAGCAGAAACAAACATAGTAGCAAGAACAGCAACAGTAGCAGCTAGAGCAGAAACAATAGCAGTAGCAAGAGCAGAAACAGTAACAGTAGCAGCAAGAGCAGAAACTAACATAGTAGCAAGAGCAGAAACAGTAACAGTAGCAGCAAGAGCAGAAACTAACATAGTAGCAAGAACAGTAACAGTAGCAGCAAGAGCAGAAACTAACATAGTAGCAAAAGCAGTAACAGTAGCAGCTAGAGCAGAAACAGTAACATTGTAGCAAGAACAGTAACAGTAGCAGCAAGAGCAGAAACTAACATAGTAGCAAAAGCAGTAACAGTAGCAGCTAGAGCAGAAACAGTAACATTGTAGCAAGAACAGTAACAGTAGCAGCAAGAGCAGAAACAGTTACATTGTAGCAAAAGCAGTAACAGTAGCAGCAAGAGCAGAAACTAGCATAGTAGCAAGAACAGTAACAGTAGCAGCAAGAGCAGAAACAGTAACATAGTAGCAAAAGCAGTAACAGTAGCAGCAAGAGCAGAAACAGTAACATAGTGGCAAAAGCAGTAACAGTAGCAGCAAGAGCAGAAACAGTAACATTGTAGCAACAACAGTAACAGTAGCAGCAAGAGCAGAAACAATAGCAGTAGCAAGAGCAGAAACAGTAACAGTAGCAGCAAGAGCAGAAACTAACATAGTACCAAGAACAGTAACAGTAGCAGCAAGAGCAGAAACTAACATAGTAGCAAGAACAGTAACAGTAGCAGCAAGAGCAGAAACTAACATAGTAGCAAAAGCAGTAACAGTAGCAGCTAGAGCAGAAACAGTAACATTGTAGCAAGAACAGTAAGAGTAGCAGCAAGAGCAGAAACAGTAACATAGTAAGTAGCAAGAACAGTAACAGTAGCAGCAAGAGCAGAAACTAACAATAGCAAAAGCAGTAACAGTAGCAGCTAGAGCAGAAACAGTAACATTGTAGCAAGAACAGTAACAGTAGCAGCAAGAGCAGAAACTAACATAGTAGCAAAAGCAGTAACAGTAGCAGCAAGAGCAGAAACAGTTACATTGTAGCAACAACAGTAACAGTAGCAGCAAGAGCAGAAACAGTTACATTGTAGCAACAACAGTAACAGTAGCAGCAAGAGCAGAAACAGTAACATTGTAGCAAGAACAGTAACAGTAGCAGCAAGAGCAGAAACTAACATAGTAGCAAGAACAATAAAAGTAGCAGCAAGAGCAGAAACAGTAACATTGTAGCAAGAACAGTAACAGTAGCAGCTAGAGCAGAAACAATAGCAGTAGCAAGAGCAGAAACAGTAACAGTAGCAGCAAGAGCAGAAACTAACATAGTAGCAAGAACAGTAACAGTAGCAGCAAGAGCAGAAACTAACATAGTAGCAAAAGCAGTAACAGTAGCAGCTAGAGCAGAAACAGTAACATTGTAGCAAGAACAGTAACAGTAGCAGCAAGAGCAGAAACAGTTACATTGTAGCAAAAGCAGTAACAGTAGCAGCTAGAGCAGAAACAGTAACATTGTAGCAAAAGCAGTAACAGTAGCAGCGAGAGCAGAAACAGTAACATTGTAGCAACAACAGTAACAGTAGCAGCAAGAGCAGAAACAGTAACATTGTAGCAACAACAGTAACAGTAGCAGCAAGAGCAGAAACAGTAACATTGTAGCAAGAACAGTAACAGTAGCAGGAAGAGCAGAAACTAACATAGTAGCAAGAACAGTAACAGTAGCAGCTAGAGCAGAAACAATAGCAGTAGCAAGAGCAGAAACAGTAACAGTAGCAGCAAGAGCAGAAACTAACATAGTAGCAAGAACAGTAACAGTAGCAGCAAGAGCAGAAACTAACATAGTAGCAAAAGCAGTAACAGTAGCAGCTAGAGCAGAAACAGTAACATTGTAGCAAGAACAGTAACAGTAGCAGCAAGAGCAGAAACAGTAACATAGTAAGTAGCAAGAACAGTAACAGTAGCAGCAAGAGCAGAAACAGTAACATTGTAGCAACAACAGTAACAGTAGCAGCAAGAGCAGAAACTAACAGTAGCAAAAGCAGTAACAGTAGCAGCTAGAGCAGAAACAGTAACATTGTAGCAAGAACAGTAACAGTAGCAGCAAGAGCAGAAACTAACATAGTAGCAAAAGCAGTAACAGTAGCAGCAAGAGCAGAAACAGTTACATTGTAGCAACAACAGTAACAGTAGCAGCAAGAGCAGAAACAGTTACATTGTAGCAAGAACAGTAACAGTAGCAGCAAGAGCAGAAACTAACATAGTAGCAAGAACAATAAAAGTAGCAGCAAGAGCAGAAACAGTAACATTGTAGCAAGAACAGTAACAGTAGCAGCTAGAGCAGAAACAATAGCAGTAGCAAGAGCAGAAACAGTAACAGTAGCAGCAAGAGCAGAAACTAACATAGTAGCAAGAACAGTAACAGTAGCAGCAAGAGCAGAAACTAACATAGTAGCAAAAGCAGTAACAGTAGCAGCTAGAGCAGAAACAGTAACATTGTAGCAAGAACAGTAACAGTAGCAGCAAGAGCAGAAACAGTAACATAGTAAGTAGCAAGAACAGTAACAGTAGCAGCAAGAGCAGAAACAGTAACATTGTAGCAACAACAGTAACAGTAGCAGCAAGAGCAGAAACTAACAGTAGCAAAAGCAGTAACAGTAGCAGCTAGAGCAGAAACAGTAACATTGTAGCAAGAACAGTAACAGTAGCAGCAAGAGCAGAAACTAACATAGTAGCAAAAGCAGTAACAGTAGCAGCAAGAGCAGAAACAGTTACATTGTAGCAACAACAGTAACAGTAGCAGCAAGAGCAGAAACAGTTACATTGTAGCAAGAACAGTAACAGTAGCAGCAAGAGCAGAAACTAACATAGTAGCAAGAACAATAAAAGTAGCAGCAAGAGCAGAAACAGTAACATTGTAGCAAGAACAGTAACAGTAGCAGCTAGAGCAGAAACAATAGCAGTAGCAAGAGCAGAAACAGTAACAGTAGCAGCAAGAGCAGAAACTAACATAGTACCAAGAACAGTAACAGTAGCAGCAAGAGCAGAAACTAACATAGTAGCAAGAACAGTAAAAGTAGCAGCAAGAGCAGAAACTAACATAGTAGCAAAAGCAGTAACAGTAGCAGCTAGAGCAGAAACAGTAACATTGTAGCAAGAACAGTAACAGTAGCAGCAAGAGCAGAAACAGTAACATTGTAGCAACAACAGTAACAGTAGCAGCAAGAGCAGAAACTAGCATAGTAGCAAGAACAGTAACAGTAGCAGCAAGAGCAGAAACAGTAACATAGTAGCAAAAGCAGTAACAGTAGCAGCAAGAGCAGAAACAGTAACATAGTGGCAAAAGCAGTAACAGTAGCAGCAAGAGCAGAAACAGTAACATTGTAGCAACAACAGTAACAGTAGCAGCAAGAGCAGAAACTAACATAGTAGCAAGAACAGTAAAAGTAGCAGCAGGAGCAGAAACAGTAACATAGTAGCAAGAATAGTAACAGTAATGGCAGAAACTAGGCATGGACCCACATTTAACACCACATACTAAGATCAAAATGGGTCCAAGATTTAGGCATAAAGAACGAGGTCATAAATAAATTAGAGGAACATAGGATAGTTTACCTCTCAGACTTGTGGAGGAGGAAGTAATTTGTGTCCAAAGGAGAACTAGAGACCATTATTGATCACAAAATAGAAAATTTTGATTACACCAAATTAAAAAGTTTCTGCACAAACAAAACTAATGCAAACAAGATTAGAAGGGAAGTAACAAATTGGGAAAACATTTTTATAGTGAAAGGTTCTGATAAAGGCCTCATCTCCAAAATATACAGAGAATTGACTCTAATTTATAAGAAATCAAGCCATTCTCCAACTGATAAATGGTCAAAGGATATGAACAGACAATTTTCAGATGATGAAATCAAAACTATTTCCACTCATATGAAAGTGTTCCAAATCACTACTGATCAGAGAAATGCAAATTAAGACAACTCTGAGATACCACTACACACCTGTCAGATTGGCTAAGATGACAGGAACAAACAATGATGAATGTTGGAGGGGCTGTGGGAAAACTGGGACACTGATACATTGTTGGTGGAGTTGTGAAAGAATCCAACCATTCTGGAGAGCAATCTGAAATTATGCCCAAAAAGTTATCAAACTGTGCATACCCTTTGACCCAGCAGTGCTACTACTGGGCTTATATCCCAAGGAAATAGTAAAGAAGGGAAAGGGACCTGTATGTGCCAAAATGTTTGTGGCAGCCCTTTTTGTAGTGGCCAGAAACTGGAAGATGAACGGATGTCCATCAATTGGAGAATGGTTGGGTAAACTATGGTATGTGAATGTTATGGAATATTATTGTTCTGTAAGAAATGGCCAGCAGGATGAATACAGAGAGGCCTGGAGAGACTCACATGAACTGATGCTGAGTGAAATGAGCAGAACTAGGGGATCATTATACACTTCAACAATGATACTGTATGAGGATGTATTCTGATGGAAGTGGATATCTTCAACATGGAGAAGAGCTAATCCAATTCCAATTGATCAATGATGGACAGAATCAGCTACATCCAGAAAAGGAACACTGGGAAATGAGTGTAAACTGTGAGCATTTTTTTTTTGTTTTTCTTCCCAAATTATTTTTACCTTCCAAATACAATTCTTCCTATGCAACAACAACAACAAAATTTGGTTCTGCACATATATATTGTACCTAGGATATACTATAAGATATTTAATATGTATGGGAATGCCTGCCATCTAGGGGAGGGGGTGGAGGGAAGGAGGGGAAAATTCAGAACAGAAGGGAATACAAGGGATAATGTTGTAAAAAAAAATTTACCTATGCATATGTACTGTCAAAAATGTTATAATTATAAAAATTAATTTTAAAAATAAATAAAAGAAAAAGAAAAAATAGTAACAGTAGCAGCAAGAGCAGAAACAGTAGCAGTAGCAAGAGCAGAAACAATAACAGTAGCAAGAACAGTAATAGTAGCAGCAAGAGCAGAAACAGTACAAGTAGCAGCAGCAGGTTCAGAAACAATGTCTGATCCAATAAACATTTAGTAAGCGCTTTCTGTGGTAAGCTCAGGGAGTGTAAGTGATCAAAAGAAAAATTGCTTCTGCCCTGCAGCTACCACAATCCAGGGAGAGGGATTCAGCTCAGAGGCTGGGGGGACGAGATAAGAGTGAGCCAGGAAGGCCGGCAAACCTGCTCTGCCTCCCATCAAGGAGCCAATAAAAGATAGGGAGCTGATGACCAGGCAGAGCATTTGATGCAGTGGCCCTTCACCCCCAGTCATTGGGTGGCCCTCGCCTGGGCTCTTGAAAGACAAAGACAAATAAAAGAGAAGTGCAGCCCCTTGCCTCCAGGAAGCTCTTGTTCTCTCTGAGGAGAGAGAGAGAGAGAGAGAGAGAGAGAGAGAGAGAGAGAGAGAGAGAGAGAGAGAGAGAGAGACAGAGAGACAGAGAGAGACAGAGACAGAGAGAAGGACCTGGAAGTAGGATGATCAGAATTCAAACCCAGATTCAACTCCATCCTAGCTAACTGTGTCAGCCTCTGGCTTCCTCAGTTTCTTCAACTGTAAAAAGAGTAGGAGCACCTCCTTCCCTGGGTTGGTAGGGTCAAAGGAGATAATATTGTAAGAAACTTGGAAAATTTAAAAGCCCCTTATTGCTAGCTGATGTGGCTTTTGTTTCTACCCCCTTCCTGATCCTCCTCCAGTTTCTTCTGCCACTGTTACCACCAAGGAAACATAATGGGGCAGAGGAAGGAAGGAGGTCACTTGGTTTTTGTTTCCTTACTTCCCCTCCCCTTTGACCTTTGGATTGGAAGAAAAATTAACATAGGTAGGTAGAAACATCCCACATTTTGGAGAAAATCCAAAAAAGGAGCCCCAGATTCCCAATTGTGCGCAACAAGCATGATGGAGATAGTCTAGGAGGCAAGCCTGACTTCAGCTCTGGCCAGGACAGGGTGCACTGGGCCCAAGACCTGGAAATTGGTTCCAGGAGGGGGGCCCAGCATGCTTGAACAGCTCACTGTGCTCCAGCCTCAGTTGAGGCATCTGGACTAGACAATTTCTGGTATGTTCCCATCTCCAGTATCCTCTCAAATGAGGGAGAGCATGTGAATGTCTTTGCAAGCTGTCAGTAACTCCATCCCAGAGGGGTGACAGATGGTAGGGCTTCAAAGGACCCCAGAAGTCATCTGGCCAGAAAGAGGTCCCAGCAGGATATGTGACATGACCAGGGACACACAAAGACCATGTGCCTGAGGCAGGATTTGAATTCAGGACCTCTTGCTCCAGATATCATGCTCTTTCCACTTCAGTTCGCCATTCTCCTTGAGGATAATTGTGAGTGCCTCTGACATAATAAAAAGAGTGAACTTTACCCCGGAAAGGCAGGGGATAGTGTCTGTGGATCAGACAGCGGGGTTAGCAGCCGAGACTATACAGACCGGCCAGAGCACATGATGAGGTGGAGGTTTGGTCCCAGCATCCATGTTTTATGTGTTTGTGCAGTTTTTAACCTAATTTTCCTTGCTCCTAATTGTGCTCTCTATGGCCAGGGAGAAACATTCTGCCTTGTACCTTAGCTCTTGAACTTCCCTTGATTTATCTGAAGCTCGAGTCTTGTTTCCGCTTCCTGCTTCATTGAGTAAAATTGTGAGGAAAGTATTCTTCAACCTTAAAAGTGCTACAAGATATGATTCCCACTGAGACCTAGTGCGCTGGATCTCCTGGTGTGTGGGGATATGTGTGTGTGAATTTTGCTAATGACATCACCGTTCTCCCAACTTTGAAGCCACAAGTTTATTTCTGAGTCTCCTTTCTTTCTATTCTAATGCCAAATACTGTTGATTTTCCCTGCACAGTGCTCTCTCATCAGCAGGCAATATTTTCTGAACCAATTGTTTTCTCTTTAAAACAAACTTTTCTGAATCTCTTGTCTTTGGTGGAGAACAGTGATTAAAAACAATATACCCACAATTATGGGTTGTCAGTTGCTTATCAAGACTTTGTTTCTGGCAATGCTTTCTAGCTTCCTTCAGATATTATCCTATTCAGGGAACCCATTCTTCATGTTTGTGGAAATTTGAGACTGAACTGTATTCAGAGACTTCCAAAGGCAAACTTTATGTGAGGGCTTAATGAGACAAATTGAAAAAGATAACCATCATCTTACGATATCCTCCCCCCTCTCTCCCCCTTAGGAAAAGCTCCTTCTGGGAAGGTTCTTCTTGTGAGCCCCACCAAGTCCAAGCTAATGGCAGAGGAGAAGAGATGCCTTTCCCCCCTGTATGCTCCTTCCCATCTTTTTTTAAGGCTCTGTTGACTAGTGCCTAATTCCATTTAATCAGTTAAAATCAATTCATTTTCATAAATAGTATATTTCGTCATTTTAATGCAGGGGAGGGAAAAACGCAACCATTTCTGTCACCAACATACAACTTGTGGCATACTCTTGTCTCAGTCTCTACGTAGCATCGGCCCCACAAAAACTCCCATGATTGAACCAAGGACTGAGGCTACATGACCTCTGAGGACAGAAGGATCTTAAGCTCCCCATCCCCTTTTTACAACACAATCTCTCTCTCGACATTATGAATAAAGGACTCCAATTATGCAGAGAACAGCTGAGAAGGCCAGAGAAGCATAACAGAAGCAGCTTGAGGACTCTCTGGTCAGTCACAGAGTCTTCCATTCACCACAAGGTTATTAGACGGCAGTCCACAGACTCTCAAAAGTACTTTTATTCCATGACCTTAATACTATCCACTAATTACCTACTATGTGTCCCATTCTGTGCTAAGCACTTTATAAATATTATCTCCTTTGGTCTTCACAATTTCCCTGGGAGGTATTTTTATTATTATCCATTTTTTGAGGAGTTGAGAAAACTGAGGTGGAAAAAGTTCATCAGTCAGAGGCTGAGCCTTGAAATGAAGACTTTAAAAAGCGGGGGGGGGGGGAAGGGGGGGGACTTTAAGACTTCCCAAATCATTGGTTATTAAAAGCATTTCTCTCTGTGGCACATCCTCCAAGACTTTTGAATCATGAAGAAAGTTAAAGGCTGAGCTTGTGGAGGAAATTTTGGAATAGTTCTTCTGAGAATTACTCATTGGAGTATCATTAAGATAGGACAATAAATGAATAGCTGCTCTTTTTCTTTCTCTTCAAGAAAGAGAGAAACAGAGACAGAGACAGAGACACAAAGAGATAGAGAGACACAGTTATAAAGGCAGAGAACTCAAGTTATCTAGCTTTGAATAACTGAAGGTCCACACTACTGTGTTTGGGACCTGTTTCCTGAATTCTAAATATTCCTCCCCTTCTGGCTGGGTCTTCAGTAGTGTACTCCAAAAACAATATTATCTTGTCAATTTATTTTTGCTTCCTACGATGTTGGATTCATATGCTCACTACCATGTGTCAACTCTTTGGTTCCTGCATTTCCTCTGATAAAGATCTCTTGTTGTGTAATGTTTGTGAAAACTCAGTCATCCCTTTATTGATCTCTTGGGAATAATGTGTATCCCTCCAGAGCCATTGTCTAGTTATGGGTCTAATTTCACCAGGGCTCAGTGATACTTATCAGGTAAAATTTGTTCTTTTGCATTAAGATTTACAGTTGTCCTTACGTATTTAATTCAATGGAATTTGAAAACATTTATTACATGCTTATATAGAAACTGGAAATGGGAAGATAAAAATCAAAACAGTCCTTTCCTCCAAGGAGCTCATATCTTATAGTATGTATAAAATTAAATAAAATGGAATGACTTAAGGATGCAAAATGCCCTGGTGATTGGGGAGACCAGGGGTTCATCATTCTCCTTAACTAGATGGTGGAATCATTTGTGGCTCTCTGAGGGCAGGAATTTTACTGTTGCTTATCCTTTGTGATTTTGTGTTCTTTGAACTTCTGAGCACCTCAACTGCTATTCAATTCCCTTAGCTACTTGCTATGGTATTTAAATTGCTGGGGATATACGACCACTCTTCTTAGTCTCCTCCTTTTTTCATTTTAAAGCTATTTTCATTTAATATGCAGTACCATAATCAAAAAGGGTTAGGGTTAGGGTTAGGGTTAGGACTTTCTTACGAACACTGAAAGAGCCTTCTTTTCTGTATTTTAATACTTATCCAGAAATTCAAAGCCTGTTCTCTTATAGCACCTTCATAGTTCTTTGCCCACATTTACTTTTCTCTTTTGATGCTTTTACTTGCAGCAGGCAGTATGGCTGAGAACACCAGTGATATCCCTAATGTGTCCAAGTTTTTCCAGAAGACACCCCAATTCCTGTGGTGAGGATCAGGACAATCATTTGTGCCCTGGTGATATATGAGTCACAGTTGACAACTTTGATTCAAAGTTTTTGAGCTCTCATTTCCTAAAACCTATGCTGGAAAGAGAGCTGCTCTTTCTCTTTTCAATATCAGGAAAACAAAGTGCTGCCTCACCTCCCACTACTCATTTTTACTTGACATTTCCTGGATGGATGACTTCTATCAGCACCTCCTTTGGAGGACATCCTTGGAGGAGCTGCTTCCTTCCCCAGGATCCAATGCTACCCGCCACTTACCTCCTAAAGAAGACATGTAGCAATTGCTATATTTTCACTTTCCAGGCCAAGCCTGGCTACATATCCTGCTATTCCCACCCCCCTTTTTAGAATCTAGGACTAGGGTTAGGGTTCTAGCATCTTTCTTTGCTTCTATCAGTTTGAACCCTCATTCTTATGTCTTTTTGCCTCCCCCTACCCCATTGTTAGCCACGGTGACTAGTGTCCCAGTGCCATTGAACCGATTAATATTAATAACCTTTTATTTCATTCAAAGATATAGCGAGAACTGAAATGCCATTCCTTCCAGTACCTGAGGGGGGGCACCCAACACAAATCACTGGGAAAAGGCTGAATTTGCTGGACACCTGTTGACTTTTTATGGGGATGGAGAAATTTCTTCCCCCTCACTGCACGCTCTTTTTTTTATTTCACCAGACCACCTAAAGCTATCCCCCTCGGATCTGCTACTCTGGTGGTGTCAGAGAAGAAGAGACAGGTGAGAGGCAGGGAGCAATTGATGTGCAAGGATGTCAGGACCTTCAATAGTATAAGGGCAATTAGAATGAGAGAAAGAAAATGAACTCAGCTTTGGACATGTTGAGTTGAAGATATCATCGGGATGACCAATTCAATATTATCTAAAGGGAGAAGAGAGAAAGATGAGGAATGGAGGAGGAAATCTGAGTCATCTGCACAGGAACAGTGATCGAAACTAGGATGCCGACGAGATCACCAAGGAAATAGTCTTGAAAGAGCAGAAAACAGGGCTCAGGACAAAGCCTTGGTGCACTCCCCCTGTTAGCGATCAGAAGTAGGTGAAAATGTGGCAAAGGAGACAAAAAAGGAAGAGTCAGAGCGGTGAGAGAGGAACCATAAGACATCAGGGTCCCAAAAACACGCAGAGAATCAAGTGTCCGGGAGAAGAAGGTGATTGACAAGTATCAAAGGCTGTAGAGGGGTCAAGAAGAATGAGGGTTAATCAAAGGCTTGATTTGGTGATTGAGATCATCAGTGGGATTGGAGAGAGGAGTTTTGTTGGAATGAACTGCCGGGAATTAAAAAGAGGAAGCAGAGAGCACAGTATGGAGATTTTTATCAAGCTGAAGGACCTAGGAGATGTAGTGTGGATGGATAGACCAAAGGAGGGATTTCCAAAGATGAGGAAGACTTGGGCATGTAGACTTGGGTGGTAGAGATGAGCCAATGGGCGGGGAGAGATTCAAGATTCATGAGAGAATGGGGGTAATCTGTTGGGGAAGACAGGAGGACTTGTGCAGGAGGAGGAGCTAGCCTTGGTAAAGAGGACTGCATCTTCTGAGAGAGAAGCGAAGGAGGAGGTCATTGCCGAGAGCATCTGTGGGATCTGAGGTGAGAAAGAGGGAACATGAAGTCACTCTCAGAAAATGACTTTTTTTTCCAGTGAGGGGAAGGGAAAAGTGCGGGAGGTTTGAGAAGGATGAAAAGATTTGGAAAAGCAGTGGGATAAGTCGACTTTGATTGCCTTGCTGCAGGGGAACCCAGTTGAGATCAGATAACATAAATCCGTCATGGAGTCAGCAGAATTTCCTGATGGAAGTTTCGGGCCCGATTTGAATAGGACATTTACAGTAAAGGCAGTTGCCTAAAGCGTCCTAATGTTGAACTGAAATGGCGCACGTGAAAAAGCGGATCTTTTAATGAAATGTGTCAAAAATATTAGAGAACTTGATGGAGGCCCTGAAGTAGCAAGTTTTTTTTTAATAATTATAAAATTTTTTTGACAGAATATATGCATGAGTAATTTTTTTTTACAACATTATCCCTTGTATTCACTTTTCCAAATTTTCCCCTCCCTCCCCTAGATGACAGGTAATCCATACATTTTACATGTGTTACAGTATAACCTAGATACAATATATGTGTGTAAAACCCATTTTCTTGTTGCACATTAAGTATTGGATTCCGAAGGTATAACTAACCTGGGTAGATAGACAGCAGTGCTAACAATTTACATTCACTTCCCAGTGTTCCTTCTCTGGGTGTAGTTGTTTCTGACCATCATTGATCAACTGGAAGTGAGTTGGATCTTCTTCATGTTAAAGATATCTGAAGTAGCAAGTTCTTATGGGCCCCCTGAGCAATGGAAGTCCTGGCGTGGGGATGGCGATGCTCAAGAAAACGTCCCGCCTGCCCCCATTGGGCTGAACCCAAGAGCTCCTGGTGAACCAGGACATCCTTTATACCCTTTAAAATAGGAATAAAACCAAACCAAACCCAAACCAAGTCCCTAACGGAGCGCTGGGCACCTTCTCTGAACCTTGGAGTCACAGAGAGTTGCTCCGAATCCTGTCCAGGGTCACACAGCCAACCCTGCGTCAGACGTGCTACGACCTCAGATCCTGGCTGCTATGGTCTCTATTCATTTTGTTTGTTTGCTCTGAGAGGCAATTGGGGGTAAGTGACTTGGCCAAGGTCACAGCTTGTAAGCATGAAGTGTCTGAGGTTGGATTTGAACTCTGGTCCACCTGACTCCAGGGCTGGTGCTCTATCCACTGCACCATCCAGCTGCCCAAGCTCTCTATTCATGATGCCAGGAGGCAACACCTGTTCTGAGTCTGGAAGGGAGGGGGGACTTCAGTGAAAGATGTGAGGGGAGGTTTGCTCCAGGTTTCCAGGCTGGGGTGAGCCAGAGATAGGCAAGGGAAAGCTGACCAGGCAGGATAAGAAGTTTGTAGCTGGGGTAAGCAGTACGGTCATGTTAGGGGTTACAGGCCAGGGCCTGATGGATCTGGAGGCGGAGAACCCGGCTACCAGTCAGTCTCCTGCCGTGGTCCAGGCCAGAGGCAATGCTGGTCTCAGCCATGGGGCAGAAGCCTTGGGTCTTGGGCACTCTACTACTCTGCTGCGAGTCTGTTCCGTCCAAGTCAGTCAATGACCACGTATTCATTAATAACTCTCATTAGCTCCTATTATACACCAGGCAGTGTGCTAAGCACTCTTCTTGTCCCAAATCTCGAGTTTAAGGGCGAGGATGGAGGTATTGCTGCTCTCCCTTATTAGCTACACCTGGCCTGTGCTACTTGGGGCAAAAAGCTTCCCTTCCCTGAATCTCGGAGAGATTCACCTGGAAACAAAGGGCCCAGAATGGTTGGGCCCAGGATTTCTTCCTGCTCTGCATCCTGTGAAGTCCACGAACTTTATGGCCTAGCTGACCTTGGAAAGGGCTAAAAATGTTCCCTTTTGGAGTCTCAGTTTCCTCATCTGTCTGTTTTGTTTTGTTTTGTTGAAAATCTTAAGGCCTCCAGCTCCAGCTTAAATTTCTATGAATCATGGTAGTTTCCCAGGGGAAGTTCAGAATCAGCTGGAAGCTGGATTGACTAAAAGGGGGTAGAGAGCTTCTTCTTGGTTTATCTGACACTCTGGGGTTTCCCGGGCCCTGACACAGCCCCTGATGGGGCTGCCCCAAGAGACTAGGATAAGAGGAGAGGACCAATTGTCAAATCCCCAAGCCTCTGAGCCACTTGTGTCTGCTGCAGTAGCACCCCAGGGCCCCTGCCCTACAAGTCAGCATCCCAGAAGTACAGCCAGGGGAGAGCCTGGGAGTTCAGCTGGCTCCCTAGGGTTTGGGACCAGGAACTTTTAATGACTGCCATTCCCTTGTATGAAATCCCAGAGGCTTCTGGGGAGCAGACCAGGAGGAGACATAAGGACCTTGCCTGTCCAATGAGGCCAACAATGTCACTACCCCTGAGCCCTGGGCTACTGCTCCTACTTCTGTCCCTGCCCTCCACCAACGCCAGTCTCTTCATGAGCCATGGCTTTGGCAGAGGGGAGCCTGACTTCCAGAGATTGGGGGATCTTATCCTGGGAGGTGTCTTTGCTGTTTGTAGACATCCTCGCCAATTCCTGCCCCAAGGGATTCTGGGTGCCCAGTCAAAGCCAGAGAGGTAAGCCAAGAGCAAACTGGGAGGCGGGGGACAAAGTGAGAGGACAGGCTAAGTGCTGGTGGAGGGTGAAATTCTTGTAACTGGTGGCTTCATTTCGAGGTGTCTCTTGATTCAGTCAGAACTCTCTCCCTGTTGCGTTGGTAAGGATCATGGAGATCACTGAAATTCAAGAGAATTGTTTTAAAAAGGGCTCAGCTAAAGTCCAGGAAAGAGCAAAGAGCTGACTGAGGACACACAGAAACAGCAGTCAGGATTTGAACCCATGGCCAAATAACCCAAATGTCAGTCCTGGGCTATTGTGCAGTTATCCCTCTATTTTAAAATCCCAATTCCCCATTCCTGGAAGTGAGCCATTAACTCTCTTAGCCATGTGCTTGTACACGTGACCCCGTTTATTCATCCTCTGGTCAAATCCTAACACAGATCTCTATCTTCCTATGGCCAGTGAGATTGCTTCTAACGCCAACGGCATGAACCTAATTCTTATATATTTGTACTCCAAGCTGAACCCCCATTGTGTCCAGGGCTATTGCTAGGAATTTGGGAGCCTGGGGCTGGGGATCGTGTGAAATCGAGTCAGCAGACGTTCAGTCAAGAGGGAGGGAGGGAGAAAGGGTTGGGAGAACCAACGCCGGTCATGAAGGTGTTAATGTCCATCAGCGTCCTGCTCATGGCTTTAGACAAAGGAAAGCTGGCCCTGGCCACCCCGTAGCATCTCTGGGGAGTGAGCAAGGAGAATGAATAGTGAAAATGTCCTGTCTCTGCTCAAAATGGCATGTCCCTTTCTCCTGCACACTCGCTCCTGTCTCGTCCATACTTAGATGTCACCCCAACAGGTTTAAGTATCCATTTTCCCTGTCTTTGTTTGCTTTATGACTCAGTGGCACCGGGCTCGCCACATTGCACCACGCTTCCAATTTCCCATTGAGTCCCACTGTCTCGGTCTCGTCATCTGGGGGTGACCCGATATGAGGCTGCCCAAGGCCTTCAAGGTCCCGTGATCCTCAGCGAGCGGGCAGTCCTTTCCAGATAATATGAAAGAACTCCCTCCTCCCTCCCTCCAAGCCATCCTTGGGAAATCCTCCCTTGCCTTTCTATTCTCTCCTCTCAGTCCTTTTCGCAGCCAGATTCCTCCGAATCTGAGGAGGACGGAGTCCTTCCTTTTGCTCTCCTCCCGTTCCTAACTCCCTCCGTTTCCGGTACCTGACTGCGTCTCTCAGATGCACTTGCTCTCCCCAGAGCTGCTCACTTCATGACTAAAGCTCGTCTCAGCCGTTAGCCTGCTGGGCCTCCGCAGCATTTGTTCTGACCGTCTCCTTTTAGACTCTGTCTCTGGGATGATGTAACCCCAGCTCACTGTCCTTCTTTCATCTCTGCCTACTTTTTCTCAGTCTTATTTGCTGGACCATCATCGGTGACATGACCAAAATGGGGTGAGCCCCAAGGCTCTCTCCGGGGTCCTCTTTCCTTCTCTCTCTGCCCTTCCTCTGAGGGCTCTCTTTACTCCCATGGGTTCGATCATTATCTCTGTGAAGATGACTCTCGGATCTATTTCTGTCAGTGAATTGCTCCCCTGAGCTCCAGGCCTGCACTGCCAGTTGCCTTTGGGAAATCTCAAACTGGGTGTCTCATAGGCATCGCCAATTCAATTTGCTCAAAGCCACGCTTAACTTCTTTCTGCCAAACGCACCCCATCTTCTCTGAACTTGCCTCTTTCTGGGATGGCCCTGATATCCTTTCAGCTTGCCAGTTTTGGAGTCCTGTGAGACTCTTTCCTCTCTCCCGGCCATGTTCCAGGCAATCGTACAGGTCTTCAAGGGAAGACAGTATGGTACAGTTGGAAGGGCCCTGGTTCTAGTTCAAATCCCAATCAGAAACTTGGCATATTGCAAGCCTCCAGGGGCTCCATTTCCTTGTTGGAAAAATAAATGGCAGGGAAAGGGGTGGGAAGTGAGGGGTTTAAAGGTAGGTATATACTTCTAACCCTAAATTTATGACCCTGTGGTCTTCTAGATTCTATCCCCACAATACCACTGTGGAATATCTAGAACACTCCACATCACATCATCCTCCCTTCCCCCCATCCAAGCCCATACCCAATCTTATTTTTGGTCTTCACTAGTTCCTGCTGGCATTGTTTCAATGGCTTCTTAACTGCTCTTTCTGACTCTTCTCCTCCCCGGTCTAAAATGCCAAAGTGATTTTCCTCAAGCACAAGTGTGACCAGCCACTCCCTTGTTCTAAGGGCTTCCTGTTGTCTCTGGGAACAGACGCAGAGTCCTTGGCTAGCCCTCTGGCTCAAGCCCTTCCCCACCCTCCTTAGTTTTTCTGGGTCCAGCTCAACCACACTTAGTCCATGAGAGAGAGCCCTGCTGACTGTGTCTCTCAGCAGTCATTCTCTTGTGTTTACTTTGTATATTTTTGGTCTGCTTACAGTTGTCCTTGTTGTTTCATCAAATAGAATAAAAAGTGGTATAGGGATGGAAAGAACCATTTTATTTATCTCTGTATCCCCAGCATGTAACACAGAACCTGGCAAGTGGGAAGTACTTAATAAACGCATATGAATTGGTTGACCCCAAAGAGCAGAACTAGAACTTTAGAAGCAGAGTGAGCTAGCACATGGGCAAGTTTAGGCTTGGATGCAAGGACAAGTTTCTTAATTTTGAGAACTGTCCAACAGGCTGCCTCCACAGGAGGCAGTGGGCAGATGACCTGGGTCCAAGTGGCTTTCCCCACCTCCAACTGGGTTGGATGAGGTGCTTAATAAGGCCTTTTCCATTTGGGGGTTTATGTGATAATGGAGAGCTTACCTTGTACATGTGATTGGGCTCTGTCTAATCTAGGTTTTCCTCTGCTCATTATCGAATGGTCCAGAGTTTTGTCTTCACCATTGAGGAAATCAACAAGAACCCTCAGCTTCTTCCTAATTTTACTCTGGGCTTCACCATCTGGGACTCTGGGAGCTCCGAGTTGGGAGCTCTGTGGGGGACGATGGCCCTGTTGACAGGCCAGGGGTATCCTGTCCCTAACTATGGTTGTGCTCCCCCTGAGACCCCCCTGGCTGCAATCCTTGGAGAGGATCGGTCTGCACTGTCCATCCCCATGGCCACGTGGCTGGGCCTTTACAGGATTCCCCAGGTAAGTGTCCACCCCATGCCCTGACTGTCCAGCACCGAGTCCTTCCTCACATCTCCCCTTCTCTTAGGCATTCTCCTAGAAACATGAGACACATTTAGAAACGGATGATGCACATTTCTATAATTTCCAGCTTTTTTCAGAATTCACAGCTACTTCCTTTCTTTCCTCCCGTGAAGCCAAAAAAAGCTGCTGACAAATGAGGTATCTAAGACTCGGAGGTGTCTGGCCAAAGAATATCTAACCCAGTTTGCCCCAGACTCCCAACTGAGCAAGAAAGTCACCTCAGAGGAAGAGCTGAAGTGAACTAGCATCTGAAATGTCTAGACTTCAGTTGTTTTTATCTGATAAAATCTGTAAAACAACAACAAATGACCAGAAAAAACCCTTTAAACTCTTTCCAGCTTAATTAGATGATTTCTAGGGGTCCTTCCTGCTTGAACCCCTCTGAATCTCCACAAGGAAAGAAAGGGAACAGAATACCAGCCGAGATTCTAAGTGATCTTGACAGGCTGGAACCCCGGGCCGTATCTGATTTGGGGATGTTTACTCGTAGACGAGAATGTAAGGTGCCTGGCACAAATTGGACATTTAATCAGTGTGTGCTGACTGACTGATGTGGGTTAAAGGAAAACGATGTACTTTGCACATGCAAGAAGGTGGAAGGCTGGGCTTGAGAGGAGTCCATCAGAAAAACCATCCAAGTCACCCTTGAGGTTGTGATTGACTGAGAGGAAAGTAGGTCAGCAGGTGGATGTGGGAGCGGGAGAAGCTAGTGTGAAGGCTCCTGGGCTACTTGAGGAGAGGCAGAGCACATTATATGTGAGCTCCTGCAGGCCAAGGACTAGGATTTTGTCCTTTTCTGGATCCCTAGCAATTTGAGCACATAGCCTGGCACATAGTGCTTGTTAATAAGTGCTCGTTGCCTGATTGAACTGGAGGGTTGAAAGGGAGCACGGTGACCATCAGTTACAATCACACACAAAAATCATGCATGCCCCTGAGTGGTCCAACCTGTGCTCAGATACCACCAAGAAAGTGAAAACCTCATAGCGTCTCCTGAAAATGTTTTCAATAATATTGTTTTATTTCCCCAAATGCATGCAAAGAAACTTGAAAATAAGTTGCCTTCCCAAAACCTGGTGCTCCAATTTTTCTCCTCTCTACTTCCCCACCCCCAAGGCAGCAAAAATCTGATATAGGTTAAACATGTGCAATTCTTCTAAATATATTTCCATCCTGCTGGGCAAGAGAAATCAGATCAATGGGAAAACCCCCCCAAATCCCCCCCCACACAACAACAACAAACCAACCCCCCAAAACAAGCAAACAACAAACAAAAGGTGAAAATATTATGCTTTGATCCGTTCAGTCTCTATAGTTCTCTCTCAGGACCTGAAGGGGGATGTGAAGGGGGATCTCAGAGGGATCTGAAGGGAGATCTCAGAGGGACGGCTTCCTATTGAGTGGGCATGCTGTCCGATAACTTGGTGGTTAACATTCAGAGGCTGCCTTGAAAAACCCCACTGTTGAAAAGAGTCACGTGCATCACAGTGGACCGTCACGATCTTGTTGCCGTGACCAACATTCTCCTGGTGCTGCTCACATCCCTCGGCATCAGTTCATCTCGGTCTCTCCAGGCTTTTCTGAAACCAGCCCGCTCATCATTCCTTACAGGACAACGATATTCCAAAACATCCATATCCCATAACATATTCAGCCATTCCCCAGCTGAGGGACGCCCCCTCAATTTCCAGCTCATTGTCACCACAAAAAGGGCCGCCACAAACACTTCTGCACTGGCCTCCCCCATTTTTGATCACACCTCAGAAGCAGGGTTAGAAGTAAGGTGCTATTATGGGTCTTTGGGTTGATGCCTTAAGTTCCCAGCAGACTGTAAGTACCCCCAAAAAAGTCTCCCTTCAATTGTGCATCCACCGTAGTCCAGAACAGATAAAGGCAGCAAGTGTAGAATGGCCTCATGCAGGCTCGTTGGGATTGTTCAGTCTTTTCGGACTCTGTGACCCCATCTGGGATTTTCTTGGCAGAGATACCAGATTGGTGTGTCAGCTCATTTTTACAGATGAGGAAACTGAGGCAAAGAAGAGTTGAGTGATTTGCTCAGGGCTACGAAGCTAGTAAATGTCTGAGTTTTGAACTCAGAAAGATGAGTCTTCCTGACTCTGGCCCTGGACCACTTAGCTGCCCCTAAGAGGTGGGAAATAGAATGACCTCAGTGGACCCTTACCTCCAAGTAACGCTCAATTTTACATGGGGGAGGGGGTCCTGGAGAGGGGAGTCTTTAAATCATCCCCCCCAGGCAGCATCCAAGAACAGAGCCTAATGTCCTCTCTGGACTTGTGGAGGAGGTGTAGGGCCTAACGAAATGGGGAAGGCCCGGGCATCTGTATTCCATGGGGGAGGACGGATCGTGGATGAGTTTTTGATGTTTCTGGTCCTCAGTGTCCACATCTATTAAAAAAGGAAGAGGCTGGAGCTGGGGAGCCCGAGACCCTGGGCTCCCCTCGACCTCCCTTCAGTATCACTGAGCCGTCTTTTGGGAGACAGATTACTTGGAGGCCAGAGGGTGGCCCCGGGGTCCGGTCCGGGGTGCCGGCCTTGACCGGGGGCCTTTCTCTCGTTCCCAGGTGAGCTACGGCTCCACCGTCTCGCTCCTCAGCGACAAGCGGCGCTTCCCCTCCTTCCTCCGCACTCTGCCCCCGGACGAGGCCCGCGCCCGGGGGATGGCGCGCCTGGCGGCCCACTTGGCCTGGTATGCCGTGGGGCTCGTGGCCCAGGACGACGAGTACGGGCGGCGCGGGGCGCGGGCTCTGCGGCTCGAGCTGGAGGCGGCCGGCCTGTGCGTGCATGTGGCCGCCGAGCTGCCCCCCTCCCGGATGCCGGAGAAGCTGAGGCGGGCGGCGCGCACCCTGGCCGCGGCCCAGCCCCGCGTCCTCTTAGTCTTCGCCGCTGCCCGGGAGCTGCTTGTGCTGGCCGCGGAGCTGCGGCGTCAGGGCGCCGGCCCAGGCCGCCTGTGGATCAGCAGCGAGGTCTGGGAGCCGGAGCTGCCCGCCGCCCTGGCCCTGAGCGGGGCCCTGAGCGGGACGCTGTCCTTCTCAGGCCATCGAGGCCGCCTCCCCGGCTTCGCCGAGTTCCTAGGGCGGCTGCACCCGGGCGGCAGCCCGGAGGACAAGTTCCTGGAGCCCTTCTGGGAGGAGACCTTCCACTGCCAGTGGTCCCCCAACTCTTCGGCGGGAGGAGCCGCCGCACCCCGAGGCTGGCTGGGGGGAGAGGAAGGAGGAGGAGGGGGGCGAGGAGCGGAGGCTGCCGGGGGAGCCCGCAGATGCACCGGGGAAGAGACCCTTCGGGGCCAGGTGCTCCCCTTTTTGGACATGAGTGATCTGAGCGTGACCTACGCCGTGGCCAATGCCGTGGCCAGCGTGGCCCACGCGCTGCACGACATGGCCACCTGCGAGGCCGGAGCCGGGCCCTTTGAGGGCCGCAGCTGTGCGGACGTGCCCCATTTCCGGCCCTGGCAGGTAAGGGGCCGGCACTTTGGGCTCATCTTCCCCAGACCCCTTTGGCCACCGGCAGCCTTTTCTAGCTTCTTCCGGGCTCTTCTCCCTTTCCCTCCACCCTCTCCGGGCTCCTGTCACTGGGCGCCCCATTCTCAAAGTCTGAGTGGACAAAGAGCTCCAAGCGGGACTGCCATCGGCAGTTCGTAGGCCAAAGCGCCTGTGCGTTAGCCCAAGGGTTAGGATCAGGTCACCAGCACTGCCCCGCTGTGACATTATTTATGCCTTCTACGGGGCACTGTGGTCCGGCGGAGAGCCAGTCTGTAGAGTGGGGAAGCTGGGGTCCAGATGCAGCTTCCCCTTTGACGAGCACTAGCTGGCAGAAAGAGTCCCAGCTTCTCCACAGCTCAGGTCAATGGCGGTGTGGGGGACGAGCTGGCTAATTGGATGGTTTCCCAGATCTACCTGAGAGGGTAAAGTGGGAGGGATCTGAAGGGGGATCTGTGGGGGGGGGGACCTGAAGGGGGATGTGAAGGGGCATCTCAGAGGGATCTGAAGGGAGATCTCAGAGGGACGGCTTCCTCTTGAGTGGGCATGCTGTCTGATAACTTGGTGGTTAACATTCAGAGGCTGGCACTGGTACAAAGAGACTGGGCTCGGGAGGGCTGCCCCTCGCTGCATGACGTATAAACCATGAGAACTGCCTGCTCTGACCTTCCTTCTTTATTCTCTCCCTGTCACTTTTTCCTCTCCTCCTCCCTTTCCTCTTTTTTCCCCTTCTTTTCCCTACCCCACTTCTATTCTTGCCTCTGTCTATCTGTCGTCTCTCCCTCAAAGATGAATGCACCGGAGAAGGGAGCCGAGGGGAACCTGAGCCCACCCACTCTTTTAAGTTTCTGAGAGGGGACTTTCTCCCGGAGCTGCCTAGACATTGACAGGGTTTGGCAAAAGCCCCAGGTGCACTCCGTCCCTGGCTAGGAAGCTGCCCTCCTATATTTGAAGTTGTCAGCCTTACTCCCCAGCTTCAGAGCCAAGTCCCAGGCAACACATTTTAGTGGGTAGAGAGCCGGCCTCTGGGTCATTGAGACCTCAGGCCAGGTTCCAGCTCAGCCACATTCTGGCTTCACATGGGGACAGTTCCGTGGCTTTGCAGCTCCCCGAGTCCCCAAGTCCCAGAAAAAGCTGCCGACTTGTCTTGGTCATTGGCCTTTCCTCACAGTGTCCCTGACCAAGGACTTCCTCTCCTCCCTCCCCTTACAGAAAAAGAAATCCTATTCTGTAATGATTGTCTCTCTCCTGACTCCTTCCCCTTTTTATGAGCAGCAGGGAGAAAACCAAGACCCGAGCTTTGAGATTCCCCTAGATCTGGAGCAATGCCTTTGGTTTCCTGGGCTCCATGTATTCCTAGTTCTGATCCGCATGGACTGCTCACCAATCTGGAAAGTCCTTGGCCACTGTCTGGCTTGTGCCAGATGGAGCAACCCAGGAAGACAAAGTTCTCTGTAGTTGGGCCAACACCTGCCTCCCTTGGCAGTTTGTAGCAGAGAATCTCTAGCCTCGGCTGTGTTTGCTGTGAAAAGCTGGGCAAAAGTCGCTTGGCTCTGGGGAAAAGGCATAAACATCAGGCACTGGCGAAGGAGCAGGTGCGGGAAGCAAACCTTGGTCCAGGACAAGGCAGGCACCTTCTGAATTTAGAGCTAGAGGAGGCAGGTTGAAAAGCTGCCCCTGCTAACCTTCTGCTCCTCATTCCCTTTGGAACCTCTCCCAAGTTCTCACCCGGTCCCTCTACTTCTCCCTTGTAAAGGAGGGAGTTGGGCTCCCTCATAAATTCAGATGAACTCTAACCCTTCTCTTCACAGACCTGCCTTTGATGTTGCCCAAATATTACCAGGTCTTGGGATATGATACAGCCACCAAGGGGGTCCCTTGGAAATAAAGTATTTGGAGCTTCAGGATACCCCACTAACTAAGGCTCCTTTCCATCCTCACAACAACTCTGTGAGGTGGATAAGAAATACAGCCTGAGGAAGCTGACACTTGGGGAGGAGAAGGAGTGTGAATCCCTGGCCACCTCTTCGGTCTCCGCCCTCAGCTCAGACCTCTTCCCCCGCAGCTTTAACTGCCTCTTCCCTGGCCTCCTGAATGGATTGTGCATGTAGTGCATGGGGATGGGTGTTTCTCTCTGCGTCTCAGGGGAGTCCTAGAATATTCTGCAGCTGCAGAGAGTTGGGACTGTGCTCCTTATGTCATGACAACAGCACCACTTCCCCCCCCCATCTTTGCCCCCAGCTCCTTCATTACCTGAGGAGGGTGAGATTCCGAAATAGTTATGGGGAAGAGGTGCTCTTTGATGCTCACGGAGATCCTCCTGCTCTTTATGATGTCATGAGATGGCAGCCTGGCCCCGAGGGCTACCCTCCCTTCCAAGAAGTCGCCCGCTTTAATGGTACGGCAGCCCTGGAAAACCAGCTGCAGATGAATGCCAGTGGACTCACTTTGGAAGGGATGGAAAAGCAGGTAGAGAAACAAGTCACTTCTTAATTTGCTTACCCATCTAAGGCATTTAGGGAGCTTAGTCTCATTTCTATAAAGCCCTGTCTACTCCAAGGCTGAGAAATAAACTTGGCCCGCACGTCCCCGGAGTGCTGTGGCTGGACAGAGAGATTTAGGGGGCTTACTGGACGCCAGTCCCAAGATCAGTCTAACTATGGCCTAGAGTAAGAAGACCGTCGTGACATCAGGGAGGTGATGGCGTGACATGCAAGCGAATTGGCTTGAAGTGAGGGAGGGCTGGGCAAAGTCACCTGCCTCGCTTTCCCTCCGATGCCACCTGGGTCCAGATAGAGATCGGGACCACTGGAGATGGCCTTGGATGCCATGGGAGACCTTGGCCTTTTTAAGCTAAGGTCTTCAACAGCTCTTGGTTTGACTGAGGCTGCACCCATTCAGTAACTGAGACTAGGGAGCAATTAAGGCAAAGAATCTCCTCTTCAGCCTAGATCCCCAAAATCTAATAAATAAATGAACAGGAGCACTCCTGGATGAAGAGAAGAAAGTGGCTGGTCAAGGGCTTGGAGATCATGGAGTTTGGCTTGTGGCCACCAGGGGGCACTGCAATCTCCATCAGACCTTACTGCATAGTGAGATCCAGGTTTTGCCAATTCTCCCCTAACGGCTCTTCTCCCATTGCCAGAGGAGGCTCTGGGGGCTGTGAACCTTGCCCCTTTCTCTGTCACTGGGTTTCATTGGTTTTCAAACTGTATGTGTGACTTAACCAATCAGATTAAACAGCAGACCTAGTCCTTAAAGGACAGCAGAAAAGCCCTCTAACCCATTGTACAGATGAAGAAACCGAGCTCTTAAAGAGAAGGAATTGGCCACAGGTCCCACAGCCAGCAAGTAGCACAGCCAGGATTCTGAGAGCCCCAGACCCGGGGTGCAACATGTGACTTTCCATTCTTCACACACGGAATCACGGATGGGGACAGATCAGTGTTAGGAAGGTGCCGAGCACTATGGACAAAGGGGGCCAGAGGCTGCTCTGAGTGAGATGCTGTGGGAGGGGGTGGGGTGGAATGGAGGGCTGGAGTCCGGAGCCTCCTGCATTAATGATATTCCCATGCACACTCTCAGGGCCCCTCTCTCTGCCAGAAGACCTGCCCTCCTGGCACGTGGAGGACCTCCCAGATTGGCCAGGCAAGCTGCTGTTTTGCTTGTCTCCAGTGCCCCGTGGGACAGGTGTCTGAACACAAAGGTGAGGGTCTTTCCAAGCCAGAAGCCGCTCTTCCTGGGAGCGCTGTCATCAGGTCCTAGACTTAAAATGGGAAGGAGCTTGTCTGGCCGGATCCCTTCATCTTGCCTTGGGGCAGTGGGACTGGAGGGGTGAGAAGGAAGATGTACTCCTTTCTGTCCCTCCCTCCACAGCTCCCACGCAAGGTGTCCCTTGGTGCAGGGACCAGCAGTGACTCATTCTTTCTCTCCTAGCTGGCCCCTGTCTGTCCTCGGCTCATTTCTCGTGGTCCTGAAGGCAGAGCCTGCAGATCATTAGGAGTGCACAAGCCCCGGGTTTCTGAATGCCCTAGCTGGGGGACCAAAGCCTGGCCTCTGTGCTGGTTCTCATATCAGGAAAGCGGGACTCTTGGTCTGTTCACCGCAGGCTTGCTAGTGAACAAAGTGTGCTGTCAGTGGGAACAGAACGGAGACGCTAAGAGACGGTCCTCGTGACTGGCCAGCTGTAAAGTCATTTCTGTCCATGTATGAGTATGTGTGTGTGTGTGGGGGGGGTCTCTGGGGTCTTCTCACAAAGAACTGGACTTCTCTGTGGTTGGCTGGGCAGAGCTCTTGCTCCTGCCAACTTTGTCTCGGAGTCCACGCAATCCTAGGATCTCCTAGCTAGACCTCTGAGGCTCAGGAGAGCTTCATTGTATTTCCATGTCTGCACAAGATTTGAAGGAAGTTCTCCTGGCTCTTGTTGGCCAATCCCCTAGAGAAGTCACTATTGCCTTCTTTACTCTGGGGCAGCTTGGCCAGGAAGGGCCTGGGTACCTCCAAAGCGTCAGTGAGCTTTAGGAGCAACCCTGGCTTTCATGTCTGTCTGGGTGGGAACCCTGTGAAGGAGGGGAGCAAGGAAGAGGAGGAGTAGCAAGAGTCGGCTCTGAAACCAGAGAGCCTGGTTTCAAATACCAGCTCTCACTCCGTACGTGGTGTTGGGCACATCTCTGCCATCTCTAAGGGCTTTGGGTTCTTCAGCTGCGGTGGGCAAATGAGAGTAGATCTAGGCCATCCCTTATAAATAACATTGTTACAAATTCAAAATTAGATTAAAATTTATATTATATATTTATTTTCAATTAAAGATCCGATTTCTCTTCCTCCCCTCTCCTCTGCTACCATCATGAGAAGGCAAGGGGAAAAACAAATGTTTTTACAAAAATATGTAGTCTAATGAAACCTTGCCCGTGCCCTGTAGACTTTGAGTCATCTCTATGGGAGCTGGGCGGCACCTTTCAGCATGTGTCTTCTGGAATTGTGGTCGGTTAGCGTGTTGGCTCCCAAGTCCTTCAGAGGGTTTGCTTGTTGTCCCTATATTGCTATCCTATCCATAGTCCTCCTGATTTCGGGCCCTCTGCAAGATTTCCCACAAGCCTTCCTGGATTCCTAGAAACCACGCCCTCCACCTTGTAGCCCAATGGGATTTCGTCGCCGGCAGAGATCATGATGCATTTGGCAGGGTTTTAATTCCAAATTTCCAATTCTTTGCCACCAAACAAGCTTCTGCTACAAATAGGTTTGGACAAAGGGTCCTTTTGTTCTTTCTTTGATCTCTCTGGGAGTATTGACCCGAACCGGCTATCCATGGGTCAAAAGGCAAACACAATGTAAGAGCTTTCCAGACCTACTTCCCAATTGCTTTCTAGAACCACTGGCCTGAGTCACGGCCCCACCAAGAGCCCATTCATGCGCCACTTTTCCCACTGCCCCTTCAACATTTGTCACTTTTCATTCCTGCCCACCTCGCTGATCAATGGAATGAGGCAGAAGCTCGGTTTTTGAAAATCTGCATTTAGTGAATTCCAAATGATTTAGAATTACCCCTCCCTGTGCCCAACACGGCTACGGGAGGCACGGAATTCCTCTGCAAACTGCCTAGTCCCAGGCTCTGACTGTCAGTCAGGGATTGGCTCTTAATCATGTGATTGCAGTAAGTCCCCTCTAAATCTTAAAAAGGAAACATTAAAAGAAATGAAACCATTTAGCTGAGGAATTTGCCCCAGTCCCTTTTTCCTTTGGGACATCTTTCAATCTAATGTAACCTGGGTTTCGAGCCGGAGGCATTTGGGGAGCTTGGCTTGGATACTTTGAAGGAGAGAGACGTTATTCCGTCCGTCTTTGAGACTGTCCCCGTGTCTAGGGGACCCACTCTACACACATGGAGAGAGACAGCCTAGAAGGGCAGAAGGGAAGGGAAAACTGGCTTCCTGGATTACAGCTTGCTTCCCTAGAACCAAGAAACTTGCCCTTGTGCAAGGTTGGGGCCCCTCCTTTGTGCCTCTGGGGGGCCCTTCTGCTCTGTAGAAATGCTCTGATTTCTCTCAGATCTCGACGTAAGTAAGTAGGTTTACTGGCCATTGGCTTTTGCGGGGTGGGAGTAAGGCAGTGGGTGAAAGACTGGTCCGGTTAAGGGGCCGCTTCAGGGAGGCGGCTCGGGACAAGCAGTCCTGCCCCGACCTGGGCAAAGCAGGCAGAATGGGCGTGCGGGTCAGAGCTTCTGGGTCCCTTCTGCGGCTCTCCTCCAGACAGGGACCGGAGCCTCCTCGGGCAAGACGTGGGCCCCGTTCTAGGGCTCCATCCTCGCCTCCTGATGGACAGGTACAGAGAGCACACCCTCCCCACTCCGGCAGCCTCTGAAGCCTTTCTCCTGGGCGGCTGCCCCGACCATTACTCCAGGCGGAGTGGCCCCACCCTCCAACATGGCCCTTCCTTTCCATCAGATGCTCCAGCGTGCAAGGAGTGCCCTGATGACACCACGTGGCCCAGCCCATCCAGGGATCGCTGTGAGCTGCAGCCCGACGTCTTCCTGCGGTTTGGGGATCCCCTCGGAGCCGTCCTGGCCTCCTTGGGGGTCTGTGTGTCTCTGGCCACGGGACTGGTGCTGGGCGTCTTCGTTTACCACCGGCACACGCCCCTGGTGCGGGCCAGCAGCCCGGGGCTCAGCGCCCTCCTGCTCAGCTCTCTGCTCCTCTGCAGCCTCAGCTCCCTTCTCTTCCTTGGCCCCCGGGGGCCCTTCGATTGCCGGCTCCGCCAGGTGGCCCTCAGCCTCACGTTCACCACGGCGGTGTCCTGCGTGCTGGCCAGAACGGCTGCTGTCCTCGTGGCCTTCCGGGCAGTGCGGCCAGGCGGTCCCCTTCAGGTGTGTCTGGGGCCTGGCCTGCCCCGAGCCATGGTCGCAGGGCCCCTCGTGGCCCAGGTTTGTATCTGTATCGCGTGGCTGGGGATTGCCCCCAAAAGCCAGAGCAGAAGCCCATCGTTGGCCCCCAACACGGTATCCCCTGAGTGTCGGGAGGCCTTGCCTCCGGGCTTCTGGGGCCTCCTGGGCCTCCTGGCCTTGGCTGGCTTTGTGCTGGCCCTTTGGACGCGCCAGCTCCCCGGGGGCTTTTGTGAAGCCCACCTCCTCTCGCTCAGCATGGCGGTGTGCGTGAGCGTGTGGCTGGCCTCCCTGCCCGCCCAGCTGCACAGCCAGGGCCGGGCAGTGGCGGCGGCCGTCCAGACCTTCAGCATCCTGGCCTCCAATGCCGCTCTGCTGGGCTTCATCTTCCTGCCCAGATGTGTCATCATCCTGTTCCGGCCCCACAGGAACAATAGGGCGTGGCTCATGGGGAGGCTGCCTGCCAGAGGCCCCCCTCCCAACTCCCGCTGAGGGGTCTCTGCTGGGAATGGTTGTCTGCATGGCCGCTCGGGCCTTAGACTTTTTGGGGAGGTCCTTTTTCTTGCTGGTCCTCATCTGTGAAATGGGCTTGAGAACTCTTGCATAGGGTAGAGGTGGGCAGAGCATTCACCCCCTACTGAACTATGTTTAAGGTGGGTGATGAAGGGAGGGAGACACAAGATTGCGTCCTGGGTAGTAGCTGCCCTCCTAGGCCAGGACACCATGGTGCTGGTGGGGCCAGTGCCCAGCCTCCCTCACGGCTGTTTGGGAGCTGCCTGTAACTCTGTTTCCACTGCTTGGAGGAGCAATCTTTGTCTCTCCGCCCTGTGCCCGAGGTCCCTATGTTCTTACTCAGAATGGCAAAAGCCATAAGTACAAAATGCTGAGAGAAGCCTGGCCCCGGGACCCCTCAGCTCGGGGCGACCTCCCCTGGCCGGCGAGCGCAGGGACCCTGGGCCGTCCCAGGCCCAACTTAGCTAACCGACGCTTTTAGGCTGCTAAATCCCTTTGCTATGTAGCCTGCCAGCCAAGGGCACACGCCAACCTCCCGGACTGGTCCCTTCGTCCGGCTAACTGTGAGTTCTGAGAGGGAACTTGTCCTTTCCCTCGGGAACGGGCAAAAGCCCTTTCCTTGCTGGCTCTATTACCTTTTGCCAAAGACAGTGGCCATTGTCAATTCTTCATGAGGGAGATCAAATCAAGTTTTCTCAAAGAGTTTAGGAGATGGAGGAGGTCAGACTAGGCCTGAGTCACGTGATCCCTATTCCCAGAGCTCTGTGGATGATCTGGTCTAGGGCCCAGGTTACAGGAAGTCACATGATCTTTAGGCCTGGAGGTCTCTAAAGGTGAGACCCTAAGTCTGCTACAGGAAGCAGACAACGTTGGTGACCATTGGTCAATGATGGCTGCTTCCTTCGGGTCTATCCGATGAAAACGCTTGGGTCTTTTGCCATCTAACCAGCTGTCCTGTTCCTGGCATGTCAGGTCAGACATATGGGGGGAGCTGAGGGCGGGTGTGCTGGACCTTTCCCTGCAGGGACTGAATAAATGCTTTCTCTTTGCACCTGAAGATGTCTCTGGTTAGTTAATTTGGGGAGGAGGGTCTAACAGCCGTCCCACACATTCAAATGACCAAACCCCAACATGGATCTCATGGTTTGGCGCTGAACCCCAAACACGGCGCTTTTGGTGATTGAGTTGGTTCCGCACTCCCAATGGACGCTGTTCCAACCCTCTTTCCTTAACCCCCCCATATCCGAGTTTCATTCCAATTAAGGAAAAAGCTCAGCGTGGCCATCCCATCTCTCACCTGGCTTCCTTTCTTCGAGATCTGGTGGATTTACTTCTCCAGTAGGCGTCTGAATTGGGTACTTTCCCCCCACTTCCCTTTCTAGCTTCCTTTTGCATGTCATATTCCTTTGTTAGATAGTCGGTACCTTCAGGGTAGGGATTGTTTGTCCTTTTTCCCCTTTGCATCCCAGTCCCTTAGTCCAGAGTATGTGCTGGGAGTGATGAAAAAATAATGACTCTGTTCTGCTCTGCCCAACACTCCCAAAAGGAACAAAAGGATACCATTCATGTACATGCTTTAACCTAGAAGAGGAAGTTGTTTGTGGTCCTATCATTCTGCCCAGGGTCTCTCTCTCTTTATTTATTGGAGGCAATTTCAATCAGCTCTCCTTTCCCTACTGATTTTGTTTCCAACACCTCAAACTGGATAGCTAGTAGTTACGTCCGAAAATTCCCTCATTTTCTCCCACCTTCCCTATTCCTGTCGAGAGCAATAGCATGCTCCCAGGTTCACAACTTAGATGTCCTCCCCAACTCCTATTTCTCAGTTTCTCTCTCCCCCGCCCTTATCCAATCTGGGCAACATCTCCCAAACACACTCCTTTCTCTCTGTTATTCTACAGGCCCTCATCGCCTCACCTTTGTGTTATTGCAATCATCTCCTGGTGGGTTCTCTCCGCTCTGCTCCAATGCATCCCCCATTTGGCAAAGTGATTTCCCCAGGGTGCTGGTCTGCCCACGTCTCTTCTTTCCCCAATAAGTTCAAGTGTTCTCTATCACTTCCAGGATCAAATACAAAATCCCCAATTTGCCCTCAGAAACTTACCACTTCCTAGCTATGTGGCCCTGGACAATCCCCCTTCTTTCCAAACTCTTAGACATCACCTACATTTCCAGTCTTCTCATGTCTTCCTTTCTGCCCTCTCCCCATTGATCCCATGACATTCTTGCACATGTGGCTACTGCAGTAAAAAGCCTACTTAGGATAAAAAGATGCAACCATAATCCTATCCTTGCGCCTTCCTGCTTGCCTTCGGGAGTAGATTGGCTTCCAGATTGTTTCCAGTAATTCAGGCTCTCTCTAACAATGTTCACCTGGCTAGTAAGGATCCCCTCACTACCACTCCTGAGCCAGTGGCTCCCAAGACTTTCTCCCAGTTTGCTGAGGCTGGGGCTAAGCTGGAGTGGGGCTCCACCCTGACCCTGCTGTGACAGACCTTTCCTGTTGACCTTCTAAGTTGTCTTGGGCTGGAAAATTATTTGGCTTCTCCTCTTGCGAGTTCTGCTGCTCTACAGACTGTCTTGTGGCATTAAAGGTGCCGGGAGGAGTTTCAGTGAGGGTTCAGGTGAGTCGTTGTTTTTTCTTTCCCATCTTGGCTCCTCTCTGTTCAACTCTGCTTGACCCCATTTGGGTTTAATTGCCAAAGATACTGGCAGAGTTTGCCATTTCCTTCTCTGGCTCATTTTATAGATGAGGAAACTGAGGCAAACGGAGGGAAATGATTTGCCTGGAGCACTCAGCTAGTAAGCGCCTGAGGCCCGATTTAAACTCCTGGCTTCCTGACTCTAGACCCGATGTTTTATTCCCTGTCCGTCACCTGGCTGCCCCAGCAATGCTACATATTCTTTTACTTTGATCTTGGGGAGGGAATGTAATAGAATTCCAGCTGAGTTTTAAAATTCTAAAAGATGATATTGTTTAAGTGCTGCACTTACTGTGTCGGCAATTCAGAAAACCAGAGTGTGGCCCCTGGATTTGAAAAGATCAGTTTATGTCGCGATCGTAAAGAAGGGCAAACAACCAAAGAATGTTTGATTACTAACCCACAACCGATTTTACCTGCCGCCACGATCTGCTTAAGAGTCTACCAGTGTGACTGCAGCAATATGTGAACTGAGAATTACCAGAAGTGCAGGCTGATTTTGGAAGAGGAGAGCAACTGGAGATAAATTGACAAAATTCACTGGATTAGGAAGAAAGCAAAAGTAAAACCAAACCAAACATCAAAATCTTTGGCTATAATGTGTCAAGTCCTCAAAAAGATAGGGGTGTCAGCTCAGTACCTGTCTCCTAAGGAACCTGCATACAGGTCAAGAAGCAACAGTCAGAACCAAACACGGAACCAATAATAGGTTTAGGATTGAACAAAGAGTACATCAAGGCTCTGTATTGTGACCTTATTTGTTTAACTTGTGTTCAGAGTACATTCCACAAAGTGTCAGAATGGTAGCATCAAAAACCCAAAGGAAGGTTCCCAGAAGTATTTACAACCTTAGATATGGAGATGATACCAATCTAATGCCAGAAAATGAAGAGGAATTAAGAAGCCTCTTGATGAGGGTGAAAGAAAAAAGTATAAAAGCTGGCTTGAAGTTTTACATTTTAAAAAAACCCTAAAATTTAGGCAACTGGTCCCATCACTTCCTGGAAAGTAGATGGACAAAGCATGAAAGCAGTTTGAGGTTTTATATTCTTGGGCTCAAAGATCACTGCAGCAACTCTGAAATGACTTGATCCTTGGAAGGAAATGTGAGAGGTGATTCATTTGGACTCCTGCGCTATGCCAATCGGTATTAATCAATTTAATAGCATCATATCAAAGTTCTGTATATAAGCATATAAGATCTATGTGCTGCGAATTCTAAGTTCAGGTGCTTAATTACAGATAGTTAACTAAAGGCCCTCCACTTTCACTTTGCCTTGTCATGGTGACCAAGCCTGGCATGGCAGAGATGACAAGTACATGGAAAGTCCCCCCCAATAATATTGGATTTCCAGACCAATCCCTTATCCAATAGGAGCAGGCGACCATTTTATGACTGCTGAGGTCACTGCCTGTGATAGCTTGTTGTAGAGGGCCAGTACTGAATAAGTCCATGTACAAGAAGAGCCCAGTCCAAGTATTACTTGAGACCCGGTCTCTGCAAGGTTGAACAGTTCAAAGCATTGGCTCACCACCTCCCTTAAGAATAAATGAAAGACATACCTGAGATAAATTCAGGATAATCTTAATGGAGAACGAATGTGACAAAAACAAGGCATCACAACTATGCTATTTACAGCTGTTTTGACAAATACCTTGTTACTGATAGTTTCTGCTATTTACGACTGTTTTGACAAATACTTTGTTATTAATAGTTGCTGTTATTTATGACCCTGTTACGATAGACAGCCTGTTATTGCCAGTTAAGATGGAACTGAAATGTCCAAGTCTGGTCTATACATTAACCCTGGAATGGACATAGTGCCACCCGGAGGTAGCTGGTGTTAATGCAATACTAGCTTAAAGAGTATAGCAACTCTGGCACTTAAGATTCATAAAGGAAAAATTGCATATTTCTCCACCTGGTTTATGGAATATTCCGTATAGATTTACACTCTCAGGATTTACTGGAGCTGGACTCCAACAGCTTGTACCATTTCCTTGCGCAAACTAAGGAGAAGCCTGTCAATCTTGTGTGGAGATATTTCTTACTTTACTCAATTTGTGACCTTGTTGATACATTATTTCACTTATTTTAGCTTATGCATCACATATCAATCAATGGAAGCCTTCCAGAATGACTGGACATCTAGCCTTATAAAAATAGGGCCGTGGAAGGAGGAAGCATCTTAGATAACGAGGAAGATCTGAGGTCTGCTTCATCAAAGGGAATCGTGGACCCTTTAATAAAGTGCTATTGGCTCAGACCTCCATCTTGGTCTCTCTTATTGTAGGTGGGATAATTTGAATCCCCACAGAAATGGGATTCAAATGGACAATCCTGGACAGCACACTAAAAAACAGAGACATCAGCTTCCTGGCAAAAGTCCATGTAGTCAAAACTATAGTTTTTTCCAGTACCAATATATGTCTCTAAGAGTTGAATTGAAAGGAAAGTTGAGTATCACAGAATCGGTGCCTTTGAATTGTGATACTGGAGAAGATTTTTAAGATTGGACAGCAAGAAGATCAAATTAGTCAGTATTTTAAAATTTTAATTCAATTTAATTTACTACCATTTGGAAGGCCAAATACTGAAATATTGTGGCTACATAATGAGAAGACAGGATTCAAAATGAAAAGAGAAAAGCAGAGGATGAGATGGATAATGTCATAGAAACAATGAACATGTTCAGGGATAGACTTTGAGAGAGAGTGGAGGATAGAAGGTCCAGGAATGCTATGGGCCATGAGGTCATGAAAATTTGGATGGACTTGAACAACAACAAATATCTTATTAAACAAGCTTGACATTGGAGCTAATTTAGGGGAAAGCTCTTGCTAGTGCTATGTGTCTGAAAATTAAGGTAAGCTGAGAGACAAGGCTTTCAGTATGATCAATTTATTAGTTAGACTAGCAGTAACCAATGAATTGGGTCAGTGGCCTGTCTCAATGACCAAAAACTTCAAGGGAGGGCTTACTAGCCTTCACATTATTCCTATAGAACAAAGAACAGAGCTCAGTAGATGGGGAGAACAATGTGGTTGGTTATAAGGTAGACAGCATCATGAGGGTGGATACAATATGACTGCTTACATCAAGGAAAGTGGGCTAGCAGCCACTTGGGCCTAGCAACCATCCTTCTATGTCGTTAAAGAATACTTGATTAATTTATGGGACCCATCTCCCTCTTGAGGACATTGTTAGTGAACCAGAGATAGCAGACTCTTTGGCTCCCAGGAGCACTTTTTAGGGAAATAAGACTTTCATTGATTGCACAAAGACAGGCAAGAATGGACAAGATAGCCTGTTGAAATATACCAGATCTGTTATTCTTTAATGGATAACAAACCGATGTCCTGGAATTTTCCCAGAAGCCGGAAGTATGGCAGATGGCAGTTTTCCCGGAAATCTTCAACATAAAGAAGATCCAACTCACTTCCAGTTGATCAATGATGGACAGAGGTAGCTACACCCAGAGAAGAAACACTGGGAAGTGAATGTAAATTGTTAGCACTAATATCTGTCTGCCCAGGTTACATGTACCTTCGGAATCTAAAGTTTATTGTGCAACAAGAAAATGATATTCACACACATGTATTGTATCTAGACTATATTGTAACACAAGTAAAATGTATGGGATTGCCTGTCATCGGGGGGAGGGAATAGAGGGAGGGGGGGATAATTTGGAAAAATGAAAACAAGGGATAATATTATAAAATATATATATATATATAATAAAAAAATGTTCCAAATCAATATTGATTAGAGAAATGCAGATATAAACAACTCTGAGGTACTACCTCACATCTATCAAATTGGGCAAGATGATGGGAAAAGGTCATAATAAATATTGGAGATGTGGGAAAACTGGAACACTGATGCCTTGTTGGTGAAGTTGTGAACCAACCCTACCATTCTGGAGAGCAATCTGGAACTATGCTCTAAGGGCTATAAAACTATTCATACTCTTTGATCCAGCAATGTCACTACTGGGTCTGTATCCCATAGAGATCATAAAAGAGGGGGAAGGACCCACATATGCAAAAAAGTTTATAACAGCTCTTTTTGTAGTGACAAGGAACTGGAAACTGAGTAGATGCCCATCAGTTGGGACAATGGCTTAATCAACTCTAGTATATGAATGTAATGGAATATTGCTGTTCTGTAAGCAATGATGATCAAGCTGATTTTAGAGGGGCCTGGAAAGACATATTTAAGTTGATGCTGAGAGTGAAATGAGTAAAACTGAAATACTGTATACAGTAATAACAAGACTGAGTGATTATTCACACAACTGGCTCTTCTCAGAATTATGAGTGATTCCAGACAATTCCAGTAGATCTGGGATAGAAAATGCCATCTGTACCAGAGAGTGAAGATGAAGACTGAGTTTGGTCCGAAGCATACCATTTTCACCTTTTTTGTTTGTTTCCTTTTTTTCCGGTCCTGCCCTTGTGTTTGATTTTTCTTTCTGGGAAGGGAGAAGGTAAAGGAGGAAGAAAAATATTGTAACTGAAATCTTACAAAAATGAATGTTGAAGACTATCTTTAAATGTAATTGGAAAAACAAAATACAGGAAGGGAGGGAGGGAAGGAAGGAAGGAAGGAAGGAAGGAAGGAAGGAAGGAAGGAAGGAAGGAAGGAAGGAAGGAAGGAAGGAAGGAAGGAAGGAAGGAAGGAAGGAAGGAAGGAAGGAAGGAAGGAAGGAAGGAAGGAAGGAAGGAAGAAAGAAAGGAAGGAAGAAAGGAAGGAAGGAAGGAAGGAAGGAAAGAAGAGGAAAGAAGAGGGAGAGAGTGACTCTATGATCCTGGAACCTGTTCTTACCAACCAGTTTAACTTCAGTCTTGCCAACCAGCTTAAGCTGGATCTCCCCATCAAATACAATTATTTTTGGTGGCCAGACCACCTCCAATGGCATGGCACATGGTAAATGCTCCGGGTGACACAGGAGCACAAGAATCCAACTTCTCTTGGGAAGTTTGCTGACTTTATCAGGAAGGAATTTAGCTGCCCTGATATGGACTCTAAGGGACTGAAAGGACACAGAATATTTCTGCCTAAACCAAAAGAGGGGGTGGCTTCAGGCTGGAGGAGTTTGGGGGGGAGATTGTAAGAGCTGTTGAGTTGTTAGGATGGCCTGATCTGATTCCTGAAATCAGGGAATTTGTTAAGTGTCTCTGAAGAGAAGTTGTAACCCAGGACCTTCTTGTGAAGGGGTCATTGGGTGGGGAGTGTGGCCAGCAGGTCATTTAAGTAGGGAGCTAAAGCTTAATATGGGATGAGGGAGTTGGGCTTAATCAATGTTTATTGACTAAACCACCCAGTCATTCTCCTTCAGTCCTTTCAGTCCTGTTAGTCCCACTGGATGTTTTCTTGGCAGATACTCAAGGGATTTGCCATTTTTCAGATGAGGAAACTGAGGCAGACAGGGTGAACAGACTTTCCATGGTTACACAGCTAGGAAGTTTCTGAAGCCAGATTCCAGCTCAGGTAGATGAATCTTCCTGACTGCAGGCCAGGTACTTGTGGCATTCCCCCAGTTGCCCCCTCCTCCATTTATTTTAAGAGCTCCTCTGCTTTCAGATACCTTGATTTGGATGTCCAGCTGGGGTGCTCTGCCTCAATACTCCCCTCACTCCTCCATGTGGACAACAAAGTGATTTCCCCCAGGCGCTGGTCTGCCCCATCACTCCCCTACTCAGCACATTCCAGTGGTTCCCCAAATCCCTCCAGGATCAAATTCAAAATCTTCCTTTATTCAAAGCCCAGCATGGCTTAGACATGGCTACTTGTCCAGCCCTCTCCCTTCCTTCTTGCCCCCCACCCACGGATTTGAGGATGTAGGCAGTCACCTGTCAGCTCAGATCATGCTCTCTGGCTGTACCGGGGACTAGAATCCTCTCTTTTCTCGGTCCATGTCCCAGTCAAAAACCTCATCTGTTATAGGAAGCCTTTCCCAACCAATGCTGGGCAATTGGGGTGCCTCCCTACCTTTTACCATCTTAGTTATCCCACAGAGCTTGTTTACACATATTTGTTTGCTTGTTGTGTGGCTCTCTTCCCTCCCTCACCCATTTAGGCCAGGAGCTTCTTAAGGGCAGGAATTGTCCTCTGCCCCTTTCTACTAGCCTAAGTCCTATACCTAATATATAGTAGGCACTGAATAAAAGTTTACTGTTCCCACTTGATTCATCTCAAAAACAATTCCTGTTTCCTCCACTCTCATAAACTCCCTCTGTTGACAAGTTCGATTCCACTCCTGCCAGCTTCACATTTGGCACCTCAATCACTCCATTCCCTATCTCCACCCCCCTCAAGTTTCCCCACTTACAGGTTCCTTTGCAACTTCCTCCTTGAAGACACTTTATTGGACCCTAAATGTGCACTTTTGAGCTGCCACTCATTCTCAACAACATGGGATGATTGAGCTCTTCTCAGCCTGACAATGAACTAAGGCAATTTCGAAGGACTCATGGTGGAACATGTTATCTACCTGCAGGAAAAGAATTGAGAGGGGGCAGCTAGGTGGCGCAATGGATAGAGCACCAGCCTTGAAGTCAGGAGGACCTAAGTTCAAATCTGGTCTCAGACACTTAACACTTTTCCTGGCTGTGTGACCCTGGGCAAGTCACTTAACCCCAATTGCCTCAGCAAAAAAAAAAAAAAAAAAAAGAATTGAGGGACTCCAGAGCAAGCTATTTTCACTTTATTTTGTGTGTTTTTCCTTTGGTCTGCTTCTTCTTTCACAACATATATGGAAATGTTTCACATGATTGTATATATGTAGCCAAATCAAAATTTTGTTAAAAGTGAATATTAAAAATTGTCTCTACATATAATTGGAAAAAATAAAATACTATTTAAAAAAAGATTTCTATCACGTGTGAATCCCTTAAGGGGGAATAAGGGCTGGCTTTTTCCTGAAGCTTGGCTACATTGATTACATTCCCAAAGTTTCTCTGTAGTGTGGATTCTCTGGGACAAAGCCATTTTATATTGATTACATCCATAAGACTTCTCTCCTGTGGGGATTCTTCAATGTATAGGAAGACTGGGGCTGCATTTGAAAGTCTTTTCACATTGATTACATTCCTAATATTTCTTTCCAGTGTGAATTCTCTGGTGTACTCAAGACCAGCCCTCTGAGACACAGCCATTCTACACTGGTTACATTTATAAGATTTCTCTCCAGTGTGAATTCTCCAAAGTACAGGAAAATTGGAGGTGTATTTGAAAAAATTTCCACACTGATTATATTCTTAAATTTTCTCTCCAGTGTGGGTTCTCTAATGTTCATCAAGATTCTGTCTTTAGGAAAATTTTTCTATATGATTGTACTCTTAAGGTTTCTTGCCAGAGTGAATTCTCTGATGTACAGTAAGACCAGCCCTCTGGGTGAAAGTCTTTCTACATTGCTTGCATTCATAAGGTTTCTCTCCATTGTGGATTCTTTGATGTATAGGAAGACTGGAACGGCATCTAAAAGTCTTTCCACATTGATTACACTTATAAGGTTTCTCTCCAGTGTGGATTCTCTGATGTACAGTAAGACTGGAGCGGCAAGTGAAAGTCTTTCCACACTGATTGCATTCATAAGGTTTTTCTCCAGTGTGGATTCTCCGATGATGATCAAGACTGGCCCTCTGTGGATAAGCCTTTCCACACTGATTACATTTGTAAGGTTTTTCCCCAGTGTGGTTTCTCTGATGTACAGCAAGACCAGATCTGGTTCTGAATGTCTTCCCGCACTGATTACATGCAAAAGGTTTCTCTCCAGTGTGAGTTCTCTGATGTGCAATAAAACTGCTCCTCTCTGTAAAGGTTTTCCCACATTGGTTACATTCATAACGTTTTTCTCCAGTGTGGATTCTCTGGTGTACAATAAGACTAGAGCTATATCTGAAAATCTTTTCACATTGATTGCATTCATAAGGTTTCTCTCCAGTGTGGATTCTCTGATGATGATCAAGGCTGGCCCTTTGTGTGAAAGCCTTTCCACACTGATCACATTTATAAGGTTTCTCTTTAGTGTGGGTTCTCTGATGTACAGTAAAACTGCTCCTCTCTGTAAATGTCTTTCCACATTGATTACATTGATACGGTTTCTCTCCCGTGTGGATTCTCTGATGGACAGCAAGATTGGTGCTGGATCTGAAACCCTTGCCACAGTAATAACATTTATAAGGTTTCTCTCCTGTGTGAATTCTCTCATGTAAAGCAAGACTGGCTCTTTGTGAAAAAGCCTTTCCACATTGGTTACATTCATAAGGCTTCTCACCAGTGTGGATTCTCTGATGTAGAACTAGCCTAGTACTGCATCCAAAAGTCTTTCCGCATTGATTACATTCATAAGGTTTCTCTCCAGTGTGGACTCTGCCATGTAAAGTAAGACTGGCCCTTTTTATGAAAGCCTTTCCACACTGATTGCATTCATAAGGTTTCTCCCCAGTATGGATTCGCCAATGTTGAGTAAGGCTGGAGCTGGATCTGAAACCCTTTCCACATCGATTACATTCATAGGGTTTCTCCCCAGTGTGGACTCTCTGATGTACAGGAAGACTGGAGCTGTATCTGAAAGTCTTTCCACATTGATTGCATTTATAACGTTTCTCTCCAGTGTGGGTTCTCTGATGTACAGTGAGACCACCCTTCTGTGTAAACGCCTTTCCACATTGGTTACATTCATAAAGTTTCTCTCCAGTGTGAATTCTCTGATGTACAGGAAGACTGGAGCTACATCTGAAAGTCTTTCCACATTGATTGCACTCATAACGTTTCTCTCCAGTGTGGGTTCTCTGATGTAGAGTGAGACCACCCTTCTGTGTAAAAGTCTTTCCACATTGGTCACATTTGTAAGGTTTCTCTCCAGTGTGGATTCTCTGATGTACAGCAATATCATTCCTAAATCTGAAAGTCTTTCCACATTGATCACATTCATAAGATTTCTTTCCAGTGTGGCTTCTCTGGTGTATTATCAGGGATGAGTGTTCACTAAAAGCTTTGCCACATTCATGACATTCATGTGGCTTTTCTCCAGTATGAATTTTCTGATGATAAATGAGGCATGACTGTTGACTGAAGGTTTTAACATAATGATTACATTCATAAGGTTTCTCCCCAACATGGATATTCTGATCATAGATTTCTCTCCAAGTGAAGTCATAAGAACCATCACTAATGAATTTATGCTTGTGAGTTTCTTCCAGAGAAAGGCATAGTTCTGCAGTAGCTTCTTTCATTTCAAGTTTGATCTCTGTTTCTGAAAAAACAAAACAAAAAACATACATACACAGTCACATATACACACATATGTAAGTATATCCCTTTCCTTCCATTAGCAAAATGTAAACTGGTTTACCTTCTATTCCCCTGAACTAAGAGAATCTTTGAATTTTAATAAGCAAATCAATCATTTGAAAATTCAATTCACATCTAAAGGATGATTTTATTTACAAAGAGTTTCACCTGGGATCCTCCTAACACACCAGCATTTGTCATCACATTCACACAGAATGGCTGAGTGTCTTTGACCAAAATCCAATGGCTAAAACCAGAAATGAAACCCAGTGACTGGGCATGCTCTTTCCACAGTACAAGATAAATTGTATCCACTTTTTTTTTTTGACACTGGAAATATCTTCCTTTATTATAATATATCAAAAATATGAGCTTTAGTAAACAAGGTTATATACTTTCTAGTACAACTGTACAACACTACATTACATAGGATATTTTGCATGTAGGCAGATTCTCAAAAGGGAATCCTTAACCCCTTGTGGACAGTGCCGGATCGTATCTGCTTTCAATCTTGCTTCTTCATTTTCATAGTCTGTACCCACAATCCATTCTTCACAAACATTATGCCAGCTGATATACATATACTAAATATTCTTATTATTTTTTGTTCTATTATGGTTCTAAGCATAATGTAGTTTCTCTGGTGATTGCTTTCATTTGTTTTGCTATAGTATGAGATCACATGATGAATGCTGACACTCTTTTTTTTGTATTTACCTGAGGCAAAAAAGTCAATGCTTTTTTGAGATAGGCATTGCATTATTTCTTTTGAAAAAAAAAAATCTTTAAATGCCTCTGCAAACTAAAATAAAAAGACATTTTTTTTGTAATAAACTTAAAAATGCATTTTCCATGTTTGAAAATGTCTCATATGGGAATTTGAGTCCACTGTCCTCTACTAGGAAAGTGAACAGCAAGCTTTAGTTTTAGTCCTCTTGCAGCCCTTCCCATTTAGGGGTTCACAAAGGCCTTTGAGGTTCTAAACAGAGGACCAAGGGACTTGGCATTTTAAGCAGGAAATAATGGCCCAGTTTTGCCACAAAGATATTTTCCCCTGGGAAAATATTTCAACCATCATAGGCTTCTTTCTGCAGAGATTCTGAACTGTTGATCAGGAATTCACTGCTTTGGGGGATCAAGCAGTCACTATATCAAACTTTGGCTGCTTCATTTCCTCACCATGACATCAAATGGTTTCCAAACTTCCAGAAGGATTGAACATTCATGCAAAGACTCTCCCTGGCTGTGTGTCTCTAACCAGAGAAGCCCTCTGGGTCCTGGGTTACCTTCTGATTGCATCTCATTAAGACCATAACCATCAGGGAAGATCTAATTGGGTTTCCATTCTCAGAAGAGAGACGGAAGATTCTAGGACGCTGGAGATGTCCAGTAGAGGCCCCAATGCAACCCTCATGGACCTTCCTACCAAAACGGCTCTTAAAGTAGCATTCCTTGCAGTGCTAGGCATTTTCTGATTGGAGCCCATCCTCCACTATTGTTGCTATTGGTCTCCTCGGCAGCTTCTTAAAGGAATGGACTGGCAACACAGATTCATCAATCAGTAGAATGTAAAGTGACTTGCTTGAAATCTTGGACGTCAGGAAATGAACCTCCATGAAGGAATGTACCAAAGCCGTGGAACCAGCTCGTCGGCTGCTGACACTCATGACCATTACTTTGGGCCCAGTTTACCCGCGCTGAGCCGTGAATCCCCAGGGCAGACTTGAACTGCTTATCGTCAGTTTGCTCAAAGTGCATATCAGAAGTTCTGACACTCGTGGGGTGGAACCCAGGTGGCGAGAGCAGACACGGTGGCCCGAGCTCTTCCTGGCTTCCGTCAGAAATCAGCACTAGATCAAGCTCTAAACAGACTTTGGAGTGTGATCCTTTTCCAGCATAAGCTACCTTGCCAGGACTTCAGGAAAGGTCTGTCCCCAGTGGCCAAGGGAGGTTAGGGTCCAGGGCAGAGAGGCCAGGTGCAGGGAATGGAAATACATAAAGCAGCTTGGCTGCTCTGTCCTGATTCAGAAGGCCAGAGGATTAGCACCCTGGCTTGAGACCTCCAGGACTACAGAAGGCCATAAGGACCAGAATGCCCACCCAGCGCAGTGGGAGAAGCTCACAGCACTAGCCCCAGTGCCATCAGTGAGAAACCAGTTTTACCCACTAGAGGAAGCTCGGGACGATCTTCCCTGTGCCCCAGGAGCAGACCCCGGCTTTTAAAAATGAGTGAAACAGCAAAAAGAGCTCTGACCACAGAGAGCCACTATGGAGACAGGAAGGAAGCCAGAAGAGAACAGTAAAGAAAAGCCTGCATGGGAAGCATCAAAGAGGAACACGAATTCCAGCTCCAAAGGCTCTTTGGGAAGAATCTAAAAGATCGTGAAAGAGTTCGAAGAAATATGGAGGAAAGAAATGTGTTCCCAGCATCTGTGAAAGTGGAGAGGCAGCTGATGGCCCAGAGGACCCCGGGTCAGGAAGGATGAAGTTAATGTCCAGGGTTAGGGGCCAGAACTCTGAACTTGAAACAAAGGATGCTTACAAGGTACTAAGTGGAATTGAGGAGACAATGGTTAAATCTAGTTTAGCAGTGATTTAATCCTACAACGAATAATGGTTTCCTAGTGATATGATATAATGATTGGTTTTTACTCAGTGTGGGGCATATAAGCTAGGAGCCTTAGCCAGGATTTATTCAGAAAGATTCAGAGGGCAGAAGGAGGCAAGAGCTCAAGTTCTTGGAACCAAGGAGAGAGAGAGGCCTCTAAGAAAGCTAAGCGGGCCCCAGGAAGGAGACAAGACTTTGAAGGAAAAAATAAACGATCTGGATTTTAACACCTGGCTGCACTCATGTGGTGATGACTGAACTGAAACAAAGGCTGCTCCCAGAGACCCCAAGAAAACCAAAACAGAGAACATTACAGTCCAGCCTCAAACCCTTCTTCCTAGCAGGGAGGTCTGGAGCGAGTCACTTAACTTTTGCCTTTTTTAGATTTCTGAACTGCAAAGTGGACACACTAATAGCACTGACCTTCCATACTATTGTGAGACTCGGAGGAGATCTGGCTCTTTAAAGCACTTTACAAGTTGCCTGGCAGAGTCAGACTCTTATCTAAGTCCTTTTTCTGCCTTCTACTTAAACTACACTCTCGATCTGCAGCCCCTCCAACTATGGGGGCTAATTAAATGACAGGAAAACGCTCTTCAGCTCCACCCTTTGGAGGTGTTCAGGAGGGTCTGTGGTACTCCTGCCCTGTTCTTCTGGAAATGCTCTCCTTGAACCACAGCCAAACTGTTGCAGCTGCTCTTGGGGTCAGGAAAGGAGCCCGAAGTCTCTCATCGAGAGTTCCAGTCTCCTGTTAATATTGCCACAATGTTGGTTCTATGTTGCTTTAATTCTTAGACATTATTATTAGCTAAGGCTATGAGATGAGTCTCCAAAAGCCTTTTGGAACTTTCCAACTGCTTCCTGTTACCCTGGTCACGAGACTTGTAGAAACCTTTGAGAACAGTCACACAGTCACGTATCATTGCCTAAAGCTCTCCAGGTTTTGCTTATGAGGTAGCTGGCAATGCTGCTCAGGATTAGGGTTCATAACTAATGGGTTCTTTCCATCTGGAAACCAGATTAAAGTGACTGAAATGCACACATCTGCTGTCATTCCAGGCCCCCCCGATGGCCTGAGCCAAACAGGGGACCCTCTGGTTTAAATGAGCTAACCCAAGCATTTTCTTTTAGGGTAATCACACTTTGGTTTTCAGGGCCAAGGTCCCCCATTGGTTCTTCGGTTGTGCTGACCTCTATCTGGCCCCTGGATCTGGATGGTTTCAGAGGAGAGGGGATCTTACCCAGCCCTCCCTCGCTTCGATCCAGCTCACTTCCATGTCATAGCATGGTACTCTCCCAAAACAAAGGACAACAATCACAAAATCCAATTTGCTGCAGGTAGGAAAAAAGGCAGCAATCATGTCTGAAGAAGTTCTCTCCCCACAAAGACGGTTTTCAATATAAACATTGTCAAAACCAAACCGAACCCCAAACAAACCAAAGTAATATGTGGACTTGACCGTCAAGTATTTATCATTTCACTTGCTACTTGTCATGAGCCTGTAGAAAAACAAGTCTTTTCTACGGCCACAGCAATTCATTTTATGGACTAGACTAGGGAGCTAAGAAGCAAAAAATGAATCGCCGTGGGAGCCTTTTCTCAATATTCTGGTTAGACCAGTCATGAGGGAGTTCGTGCTTTTTTCTGTTAGGATTACCAGGTGAGTTCTCACCTTGTCACTGTCCAGACAACCTGAGTTGGTCTGGGCTAGCTCCTCTGAAGGGCTCAGAATAAGTCCTTGTCAGGATAAGCAAAAGTCCTTGCCCCACGCTGTGGACGCCAATATGTAATGTTCTTGAATTGTGAGGGTCTGGTAGTCTGCTCAATTATAACCCTTCTCTGGGAGGAGGTCTGTAAAATCTTTTCCTCTGTGTGCAGGTTTCTTGGGAGCTCTGAATCTCCTCCAGCTCTTGTCCTTTCTCAAATCAGACTGGTCTCCTTTCAGCCTGCCTGGTGTCACAACTGTATCCCAGAGTCGATTCTCCCAGACCCAATGCTGCCCTTCTTTTATCCTCCCAGAGAATGGGCGTGTAAGGACTCAATGGGGCATGGAGAAATACTTCCACCAATGAACTTGCTCCTCCTAAGGTGTAAGAATTCCTAAGGTGTAAATTCCCTTTAAAGGCCTGAACCAAAGGTCTGAGCCAGAGAGCTGTCAAGTCAACCTGAGTTCTCACCTTATAATTGTCCAGACAACCTGAGTTCTCACCTGGTAATCCTAACATTTTTTCAAACCATCTCCATGTTCGTACACTAGATTGGGAGCTCCTTTTACCTTTCTCTGCATGTTCAGGGCTTCACGTAAGTTTCCTTCGAGGACCCTGCATGTTCCCCTACTCTGGGACGCCTGAGAGTTTCACTCATCCATCTGCCTCCACTGAGGGGGCCGGCACCTACATGTCTATGAAAGGGCCTTGGATTGATGATTTGTGCAAAGCTTAGCCTTGAATCACCTCCAAGTATAAGAGCACCCTTCACTCCTATTCATGTGCTGCTGAATGAGAGAGAAAAGCATAAAAACAGGTTGCCTGGGTCCCGTACAGACTCAGGTTCATGATCTCAGCTGGGTCCTCTCCGTGACAAAGCAATCCTTTGCTATCTCCCTTGGCCATTCAACATAGCAGCTTTCCAATCCTCCTCAATCCCATCATTCCTATGTTCTCACCTGAGAATTTGGCCTCCTGTTTCACAGAAAAAGCTGGACGTTAACCAAAAACCCTCTCCTTCTCTCACCCCACATAGATCAGATGCCTTCTTTCTCTATTTTTCTCTCGGTATTAGACGAAAAAGTCATCGTTCTGCTTGCTAACGCAAAGCCTTTTATGCATGTAAATCCTCCCCTTCTCTCTCTTCATTTACCTCAGCATATTCTTCCCTCTAGTATTCCCATTTTCCCCCCATTTTTACCCTCTCCCACATTTGTGACTCTTCCCATTACTACAAATAAGATACTTCCTTTCTAATCCTCCAAACATCCTCAGTCGATCCATTCATCCCCATGAGATATTGTACAATGTCTTGCTTCCATTTCAAAGCTGTTTAGCTTGTCCCTAGAAGGGGGCTGAAAGGCCACACCGTCCAACTACCTCATTTTACAGACGGAGGAAATGGGACTCCATGGTTCAGGCAGTGGCTCGGCAAGCCACTGATAAAAATGCCTGAAAAGGGATTCCAAGGCAGCGCTTCCTGTCCCTGAATCTGGTACTTGCTTCATCCAGCAGGACACTCAGGAGCCCCCGGAAGCACACTCTAAATACCCCTGCTTTCACGTCACTCACCTGCACAGCGGGTCCTCAGGTCTTCTTGCTCCAGCATCCAGGGTGCTTCCCTTTGCTCCAAATAAGAGATCACCTCTTCTCTGGGGACTGGAAGCCCTGGAAAGGGAAATCAGTTAGGGATGAGGATGGAGAGAAACTTGTAAGCTAGTTCTCCTCAGGGAAAGGGAGGGGGTCCAGAGCTGCTCCATGCTGACAATCCCTCGAGTACCTTCGCACCTTGGAGTCTGTGCTTATCCACTAGTGTTTGTCAGACAAGTAACCCGAAGCTGTACAACCTGTTCTGAGGAACAGCCCAAATTCCTTCCCCCCACCCCGCCATGCTCCATTCCGGCACCAATTCCCAACCCCAAAGCGGGCTAAAAGGGTCACTGTGCCCACCTTAAGCAGCAGAGACCCTGAGGGATCTCCCGTTGGGGTGTCCCCTGTCCTGCTCCTCACCCCCAACAGCCGCACGAACCCACGTCCTGCTCATCCAGAGGGTTTTTGCCTTTTGGGGGAGAGCCTTCCGCTGGAGGACTCGGCAACCCCCCGCTGCTCCAGGGGGCTCTTGGCCAGCCTGTGAGTGCTGACCCCCCCAGGGGCTTCCTAGCCGGGGAGGTTGCTGGTTAAGGTTGTTCCCCAACCAGGCTGGGGCCCAGGAGCCTGGAGCCTAACCCTAAAATTCAGCCCCCTGCTCAAGCCAACCTCTGGCTGCTTCACTTCTCTCAGCCGCCAGGTGGGGATGAGGACGTCGCCTCTCTCGGAGGCTCATTTGGGGCACGAGGTGACATCTCACCATAAGGAAAGCGCCTGGCGTGGGAGCTGCCAAACAGCAGCCAATGGGAGTGCTTATTCCCTTCCCTGCCTTTCCCGCCCTCTGTGCTGGGATTGTAGGGCAACGAGAAGGGACACAAAGGTCAGGCTGACCCCACTGGACATGTCTAAGAGGCGAGACACACACTGATGCTAGTCAGAAAGAAAATTCCCCAAATTGAGCCCTCCCAGGGGCAGGGGCTGCAGGGAAAGGTGCTTCAGCAATCTGCAGCATTCTGGTAGCAAAGCCAGACTCAAGAGCCCCCAGCTCGCTCTACCTCGGAGATGCTTCCGGACCTAATGGATCTTAGACCTGAAGCCACCAGGAACCTGCAGAAGGCAGCTTCAACAGCCACAAAGGAAATCACAGGCAAGGCAGGAGGCAGGGGGATGGTTCGCTTGGACCCAGAAGCCCTTCTTACAATTGATAAGTGCTCCAAACCCTGAACACCAGGAAGGAAGCTAGGCCTTTGAAAACACAGAGTTACTGGGGGAAGTGTACTTACCCACGGACAGCAGGTTCTGGACATTCTCTAGCATGACCTCCTTGTACAACTCCTTCTGAGATGGGTCCAAGAGGTCCCACTCCTCCCGGGTGAAGTTCACAGCCACGTCCCTGAATGTCACCGACTCCTGAAGCACCAAAAGTCACAGGACATGGAGCTGAGGGACATTTCAGTCTTACAAAGCTCTACCTGCACCAGAGGCTTCTGAGACAGCAAGGGTTCGCCCAAAGGCCAGACCCTGGTGAGTGTCAGAGTGCTCTCCTGAAACCAGTTACCACCAGAAGAACAGAAGTAAGAAGTTTAGAAATGTACAATGTTTGTATAGTATTCTATAACTTCAACAGAGTTTGTCTTTTCATACCATAATAATTCAGATACCTGTTTTGGTTGAAAGGAGGACAAAAAATTTTGTGTGGATTTTCCAGATTTCAAGTGTACCAAGTGATATGGAAATGATTATTGTAATTGAAAGTATCTATTTTACACTTCAACAATGCTCTAACTAAGCTTATGATACAGTTTAAGGGCAGGTACTGTTAAATCTTCCTTTACATCTTTTTCCTTAGCTCCTTTGACCTTCTTGAGCTCCCAAATGACTCTTATCATCATTTTTTCTCACTCAGTAAAACAATTTTTTAAAGTTTAAATGGCACTGAATATATAGATTAGGAAAAAATGGACCATTTTATTATATTAGTTTTACTTACCCATTATTAAATAACAATATCATTAATGAATGTTGCCTCAAAAACTTTAAATTGAAATCCTATCAAAATGATTATAGGTAATTCACTGAGAAATCATTCATTATGATCAAGTGTGATTTATACCACTATAATATTAGAAAAACAAAGAAGATAAGTGAAACATATTCAAAACAACACCACATGACTTTCCAGGATGGAGGCAAAAGAAGACCCTGAAAAAGTACAACTCGTTTATACTAATAATGTAATAAAAAGTACAAGCATAGTTGGACCTTTTTCAGTATCGTAAAAACACCCATCTAAAAACCAAAAGCAATTATTGTATTAAATGGGGCTACATTAGAACCTGTTCCAATGAATACAGAAGTGAAGCCAGGATGCCTACTCACCCCACTGGACTAGCAATAAGATAAGAGAAAGTAATTTAAAGAAGAAAAATGGGTAAAGGAGATCTCAAACTATCTCTGATTGCCAATGATGTCATGGTTTACTTGGAAAATCCCAGGGAATCAGTGGAGATATCAATGAGCTAATTCATAGCTTAAGCAAAGTTGCGTGTTGCAAAATGAATCTACAAAAGTCAAAACAGCATTTCTGTATAATAATAAGAAAATACAAAAAGCATAATTGAAAGAGAAATCCCATTCCAAATAAGTAAAAGCATGTGTTATCTGGGGATCCACCTTCTAAGCCACACAACAGAGATTCATTTACAAAGCAACCCTAAAGAAATGAAGACAACCTAAATAGCTGGAAGAATGTTCAGTGCTTATGGTTAGGTTGTGTCAATATAGTAAAAATGACAATACTATCCAAAATGATTTACTTTTAACGTTATACTGTCAGGAAGGAAATTTTACAAAAGGGTAAACAGAAACAGTTCTAGGGAGGTATCATTTCCTAACAGAGGCAGGCAGCCTGATAATAAATGGCCCCTGATTGAAGATGCAACTCCTTTTATAAGCACAGAAGAACAGAAATTCTAGCACTGATCCCACAGGGATGAGGAATCATCACTGGTGTGCGTCAAGGAAAACAGCCCCCGCGTCCCAGGAGGATGGATCCTCATGTCTGAAGATCTTTTGGTAAACTGATGGGTCAGAGATGCACCGTGAGGTGGCTGACTGTGAGAGATTTATGGCCAAAGAGAGTTAGACGTCCAAATTGCTAAAGATGGGACAAGGTCTTCTCAAGGGTCCAAACCGTGAAGGAAATGCTGAGAAATATTTTCTGAGAATATTGAGAAGAGAGATTTTCTTTTGTTAATGAACTGAAACCTTGAGAATATGAGAAAGGATTCAATTAAGGAGTCCTACTCCATTCCAATTAGTATTAGTCAGTTCGGTGTGATTCCATAAAGGGGGGATAATTAATAATTAATATAATTAATTATATTATAATATTAGCTAATATAATTAATAGTAATTACTAAGGGATGTACTCATTCAGTACTATTCATTTAGTCACTTACTAACCAAGAATAACATAGACTAATGCTCATTTTACAGAAAACCACACAGCGATAACTGGATGTGATGGGTTTTTATAACAGGCCTCATAAAACTTTAAAGTTCATCACTTCTTCACCAGTTATTACGATGCTCACTTGTGCAGCTACGAGAATGCTGACAAAGACGGTTCTGTCCCGTTTTGCTCGAGTTCCATGTCCAAGGCTAGTGTGGGTGGTATGGTTCAGAAGCCTCTTGCCTAACACGAGGAGGAACTTACCCATCTTATTCTCAATTAATCATTGGAGATATCCCGTGCTTCGCCCAACTTGGGACCCCCGCAAACTGGCCGTTTCTTATTTGAGCTGATGCATCATTGTTGGCCCTCAAGAACAAGGCTATCAACCAATGGGATTCTGTATTTGACTTTGCCTTTCTAGAAGCATCTACATACCAGATCTCATAAAAACAAGATTCTGGTGATCAGAAGCATCTCAGACAATTTCTGAGGAACCCCCTAAGAGAGAGAGACACTGAGCTTTTGCCCAAATGAGCTTCTTTTCTCAAAAACCTCATTCTTTTCAGTTTATCACAGAGAATCCAGAATATGGTTCCTGAATAAAGCACTGAGTAAAATCAAATATGAAATATGAATTAAGAATTAATTTCCTCATCAAGCAAATTACAAGCATATTTTATAGAGTGAAATAAAATCACATCAAAATTCATTTGGAAAAAAACAAGATTACCCATAGCAAGAGAAATGATGAAAAGAAGTGAAGACACAGGGAGTAGCACCTGCAAACTCAGACTACATTATCAAGCTCCAGTCACCTAAACCATCTGGTATTGGTAAATAGGGAGATAAATCAAGGGGAAGGGAAGTTAATAAACTGAAACACCCCCCCCTAAATCATAGAAACGATAAAGCTAACAGCTGATTCTTGGATAAGACTACTAAAATTGATAGTCTTTAACTAATTCAGTTACAAAGAAGAGAACAGAAAATAATCAATAAAATAGCAAAAGAGAAAGGGAAAAACCAGAAGAAACAATAAAAAGGACAATCAGAAGATTGTGCAAAAGAAACTGAGAACATAGAAGAAATAGAGGAATTCCTCCAAAAACAAAAAATGCTTCAACATCAGCGGCCAGACAGAGATGGTGACAAAGTTAATCTTAGAAAAGGAAGTGACTTAGATGCAAAAGAAGCAAAGGAAAAACCTCCACTACAACACACACACACACACACACACACACACACACACACACACACACACACACACACACTCATAAATGTCCCTCTTTGGGACTGATTCCTCCAGCACCAGCTCCCACAGCATGGCAGGAGCAAGGCCCCACCTGAAGGCACATCAGCAGCAAAAAGACTCCTCCAGGGATTGCTGGTTTCCATAGCAACTCAACAGCAAGGCCCCACCCCTGGGCAGACCAGCAACAAGATCCCTCCTCAGGGCCAGCCACTAGAAAGACTCTTACCATAGCAACACAGCAGCAAAGCCCCATCCTGATACCAAGCCCCAGTACAAACTAGAAGGGAAGCCTGCCCTTCTGGGGAAACAGCTGCTAAATTCTGAAGCTCAGTGGAAGCCAGCAGGGAGTCATGCAGGACCAACATGCAACTCTCACATAAAAACACCAAATCACCAAAAAGGCAGAAAAAACTAGCAAAAAAACAAAGAACAAAAAAAGAACCTGAATATACAAAGTTACTCCGATGGCAAGAAGCCATAAGACAAACTTAGAAGATGACCCCGTCAAAATGGTTACATATGTAGCTTCAGAGAAAACTGTAATTTGGCCTCAGACCCCCCCAAAAATTTTTTTTTCTAAAGAGCTTAAAAAGGATTTTAAAAGGAAAATTAGAGAAGCAAAAAAAAAAAAAAAAAAAAAAAAAAAAAAAAAAAAAAAAAAAGGAAAAATTAGAAACAGAAATGAGAGTAATGCAAAAGAATCATGAAAAAAGAGTCAACAGAATGCGAGTGGTGAAGAGAGCCATCTCTACCCAGAAAGAGTTCCCATGGGAACCGTGTGGAACACAACATAGCATTCTCACTCTCTCTATTATTTGCTTGCATTTTTGTTTTCTTTCTCAGTTTTTCTTTTTCTTACTTCTTGATCTGTTTTTTCTTGCACAACAAGCTGGTTGTATAAATATGTATACACATATATTGGATCTAACATGTATTTCAATGTATTTAACATATATTGGACTACCTGCCAGTCTTTCAAAAAATTATCAAAGAAAACTATCCTGATAATCAATTAGAAAAAAAATGCAAAATAGAAATTGAAAGAATCCCATTGATCACCCCCTGAAAGAGACACCCACATGAAAACTAACAGGAACATCACAGCCAAATTCCAGAGTTTAAGATCAAAGAAAAGGTGGTGTAAGCAGTCAAAAGGAAACAATTCAAATATTGTGCTGCAACAGTGAAGGTGACACATGATTTTACAGCTAAGAATATGAAATACTGGAAGGTTAAAAAAAAAAAGTTATAATCCCTATGCAGGGAAAGTGAATATAAACTTTTGGGAGATAATGGATATTTAATGAAATAGAAGACTTTCAAGTATCCCTAATTAGAAGATTACAGCTGAGAAAAAATTTTGCCCTCCAAAGTAAAGACTCAAGTAAAATATAAAAAGGGAAAAAAAGAAATAAGGAAAACATAAAAAATTCAAAAAGATTAAACTATTTTGGTAGATCGCAAGATATTTATAAAGCTTAAGAACTCAATTATAAGAACAATTAGGAGTCTATGTAAACACAGGATGTGGATATAAGACAACTTTGGTAGAGTGATACCAAATAACAAAATAAAGGGATGAATAAGAAAGTTGCACTGGAAGAAGGAGGGGGGAGATTGAATGGGGGTAACCTATCCCACAGAAAAGGCATGAAAAAGCTGTTATTGTGGAGGGGAAGATGGGAAGGTGGCTGGAAAAGCTTAAACTTTACTCTCATCAAAACTGGCTCAGAGGAAATCATATACACATTAATTTGGATATAGAAATCTGTGTTATCCTACAAGAAAGTAAAAAAGGACAGGAATAATAGGAGGAGGGAGGACTGATAAAAGGGGGGAGAAGGTGCATTGCATAAAGTAGCAATAAGCAGTAAAACACTTGTGAGAAGAGAATTGGGAAGGAGGTAAGGAGGGGACAAATAAATGGAAATAGCATACAGGAAAACACAGTTATCACAACTATGAATGTGAATGGAATGAATTCATTCAGAAATCCAGAAGCAGATATAAATTGGATCAAACCAGAATCCTGCAATCTGTCATTTACAAGAGATACACTGAAAGCAGACAGATCCACACAGTAAAGGGAAGAGGCTGGAGCAGAATCCATTATGCTTCAGCTGACCTAAAAAAAGCAGGGGCAGCCATCATGACCTCAGACAAAGGAAAGACAAAAGCAGAGTTAACTGAGAATTAAGGAAGGAGACTAACTGAAAGGTATCAAACACGATGCAATCACATCAATACTAGATATAGATGCACCTACGGCATCTAAAGTTGGAAGAAGTTGAATGAGTTACAGAGGAAATGAAAAATCGAACTATTCTAGCGGGGAACCTCCAATATCCCCTCTCAGAACAAGACAAATCAAAGTGTAATAACAGGGGAAGTGGGCAGCTCTCGGAGTCAGCTGTAACGAGGGCAACTTATACAGGAAAGGGGAGCAGTCCCAGAGTGCCAACAAAGCACTTTAAGGAGCAGAAGCAGAGAGCAGAGCCTGTGGTCCCGGCCAGTTCCATCCTCTATCTATCTGGATAAGGAAATGACCCATGGGGAGGGCGGTGCCAGCTTCACCCAAGGAAATGGCCCGGATGGCTGGCGCTGCTCCCACGGTGGCCGGACTGCACTCACCTGGGGTCCGGGTCTCTGGTTCTCAGGGGCCATTCCCTGTGGCTGCAGGCTCCCTGCTTGGGTCGGTCTTCTGCAGAATGAGCTGGGGAGGGAGGAGGATCCCAGAGGGACAGGGCTTTCCCCTCCCCACCTCCGCAGGTCCCACAGGAGTGGCAAAGCCTGTCCCGGTCCTCAGGGTAGAGACTCCAACCTACAGAGGGAGGGTCTGAGGGTCAGAGCAAGAAAAGGACTTCCCGGCTTCATTCCTTCCCTTACTCCTTCTCCCCTCCTCTGCTCCACATCCTCCTCCAGAGGCTCAGGCGGCAGAGGGCGCGGGGGCTCCCGCATGGGTGGCCCCTGGCTTAGAGTTCTCCCTCCAGCGGGTCCTCTGCCCCGCCCCCCATCTAGATAACAGATGGACTTCCCGATCTAGGAGGGAAGGGAAAGAAAGCCTGGGCAGGAGGAGGATTGGCCTGTCGGGGAAATGGGTCTGGAGGGCAAATCCAGTCTGGGCGGCGGTCCCTCGCGGGACCTGAGGACTCCGGGAAGCAGGAGGCCGGGCTGGGGGAAGGTCTGAGAGCTAAGTACTGCCCCAGCGCCCACGGCCGGGGGGCAGGGACAGCAGAGCGCTCCAGGGCTCAGCCAGCCTGCGTCCTGGGGCAAAGGAAAGCGGAGACGGGCGCCACGTGCCCGGGATCCGTGAGGCGGCGGGCCCCGGGCCCAGTAAGGGGGGCAGGCAGAGCTGGGCCTCCTGCAGCCAAGCAGGGGTCTTGGGGGGGGTCCTTACGGGGATCGGCTCAGAAGGCAGCAGAGGGGGGCAGGGAGGCGGGTCTGCGAGCGGGACTCGTGGGTCGTTGTGGGCGAAGTTTGGGAAAGAGGGGCCCCGCACGTGGGGGCAAAGCGGGCGGGGCAGGGAGTTCGGCCGGGAGCCGGCCGGGGGCGGGGAGGCTCCCGGCGGAGCTCAGCAAGCTGCCCGCGGGGTCAAGGAGCGGGCGGAGAAACGATGGCTCGGGCGGCCAACAGAAGGTACTAGGGGCTCGGGGGTTGCAGGGGGGCCGGGAGACTGGCTCCGACTTACCGAGGAGCTGCTCCCGCGGAGAGGGGCTCCAGACCTCGGCTCCAGAGGCGCCCAGAGACCTCGCTACGGGGAGAGAAGACACTGAGATCTCCGTTCCCAGAGTTCCTGCTTTGGGCCAGCCCACTCTGGGAGGATCCTCCTCGCCTCCCGAGCGCCACCATGCCCAGCCCCCGAGGCCCCCAGCGTGGGCCCTTTCCTCCAATCACAGCGCAGACAGGACCTCCGGACCCGCCTCCCTCTGCCCGCAAGTCCCGCCCTCCTTCCCAGGGAACGCCTTGGCCCCAGGAACGACGCCCCCTTCCGCCCAAGACTCCTCCCAGCGACCCGGCTCCGCCCCGAGGCCGCCATCCACTGGGCCTCCCCCCACCAGGCTGGGCACCTCTCGGAGCGCCTCCCCCCACGTCCCGCCCCTGGCACGCGCACTCAGCCCCGCCCCTCGGGAGCGGAAAACCTCGGGCCCCGAGCCGCTTTCCGGGGCTGCGCCGGGTCCCACCCGGAGCTCGCGGGGCGGGGACCTCCGCTCCGGGGTGAGTGCCGAGGCAGACCCGAGCGACCCGACTCTCCTCGTTGGAATCCCTTCGAAAGGCAGTTGGGGGCTCCCGCGCCTGGTGTGGTCTCGGACCCTGACCTGGGACCTCGGTGCTCCTTAGGGAGAGGCTCGGGCTGCCGGAGGAGGCGGGAACCTATCGGCCCCCATGAGCTCCGGGACGGCGGAGGAAGGGTTTTCCGGTGAGAGGGCCCGAAATGCGCTCCGCCCAACTGCGCTCCGCGCCAGTTGTAACCCGGGCCCTCGCTTAGGTCGCCTCCGGCCTCGGATTGTTCTCAGCTTGGGAGTCGGAAAGCCGGCGGCCCAGAGACAAGGGCTTTGTAGCTGACGGGCCGCGGATGATGACGAAAAGCGGAACAGCCCCGCTGGCTGCCCCGGAGGGAAGCAGCGGCCCTTCGGCCAGCCGAGTCTCCACAGAGCCCGGCTGTCCCCGCTGCGGCTCCTCGCTGCACTAGAGCTGCTTCCGCCCCGCGGAAAAGAAGAACGTGCCCCGTCTTGTCTGGCGGCAGGGATTCAATCCCAATGGAACAGGATCAGTCAGTAAACCTTTATTAAGCACCCACTGTGTACCAGTCAGTAGGCTAAGCGCCCAGGATACGAGGAAAGAGCCCCCCCCCCCCCGGAGGGGCGGTCTGGCCAGCAGAGAGAATCCGGGAGATCCATCCTGAGGAGTTCCGATCTGGTGTCGGATGTTTTCCAGCTCTGGACGCATTGGCCTCAGTTTTCCTCACCGGTCACAGGAGGCCGGGGTAAGGCCGCCCGAAATGACTCAGCGGCCCCTCAGGGAGCCGACCTTCCCGCGGCTTAAGTCAACAAGGATCTATTAAGCATCGGGTACACTAGGGCGCTGGAGGCAGGCTCTGCCAGTGCCCAGAGTGGACCAAGGAAACCGGAGACAACTTGCAATCCACATGGAACTCAGTATGGCCTGTTCCATTTCTTGTCTGCCCAGGGGTGGGGCCTTGCTGTTGAGTTGCTATGGAAACCAGCAATCCCTGGAGGAGTCTTTTTGCTGCTGATGTGCCTTCAGGTGGGGCCTTGCTCCTGCCATGCTGTGGGAGCTGGTGCTGGAGGAATCAGTCCCAAAGAGGGACATTTATGAGTGTGTGTGTGTGTGTGTGTGTGTGTGTGTGTGTGTGTGTGTGTGTGTGTGTGTGTGTGTGTGTGTGTGTGTGTGTTGTAGTGGAGGTTTTTCCTTTGCTTCTTTTGCATCTAAGTCACTTCCTTTTCTAAGATTAACTTTGTCACCATCTCTGTCTGGCCGCTGATGTTGAAGCATTTTTTGTTTTTGGAGGAATTCCTCTATTTCTTCTATGTTCTCAGTTTCTTTTGCACAATCTTCTGATTGTCCTTTTTATTGTTTCTTCTGGTTTTTCCCTTTCTCTTTTGCTATTTTATTGATTATTTTCTGTTCTCTTCTTTGTAACTGAATTAGTTAAAGACTATCAATTTTAGTAGTCTTATCCAAGAATCAGCTGTTAGCTTTATCGTTTCTATGATTTAGGGGGGGGTGTTTCAGTTTATTAACTTCCCTTCCCCTTGATTTATCTCCCTATTTACCAATACCAGATGGTTTAGGTGACTGGAGCTTGATAATGTAGTCTGAGTTTGCAGGTGCTACTCCCTGTGTCTTCACTTCTTTTCATCATTTCTCTTGCTATGGGTAATCTTGTTTTTTTCCAAATGAATTTTGATGTGATTTTATTTCACTCTATAAAATATGCTTGTAATTTGCTTGATGAGGAAATTAATTCTTAATTCATATTTCATATTTGATTTTACTCAGTGCTTTATTCAGGAACCATATTCTGGATTCTCTGTGATAAACTGAAAAGAATGAGGTTTTTGAGAAAAGAAGCTCATTTGGGCAAAAGCTCAGTGTCTCTCTCTCTTAGGGGGTTCCTCAGAAATTGTCTGAGATGCTTCTGATCACCAGAATCTTGTTTTTATGAGATCTGGTATGTAGATGCTTCTAGAAAGGCAAAGTCAAATACAGAATCCCATTGGTTGATAGCCTTGTTCTTGAGGGCCAACAATGATGCATCAGCTCAAATAAGAAACGGCCAGTTTGCGGGGGTCCCAAGTTGGGCGAAGCACGGGATATCTCCAATGATTAATTGAGAATAAGATGGGTAAGTTCCTCCTCGTGTTAGGCAAGAGGCTTCTGAACCATACCACCCACACTAGCCTTGGACATGGAACTCGAGCAAAACGGGACAGAACCGTCTTTGTCAGCATTCTCGTAGCTGCACAAGTGAGCATCGTAATAACTGGTGAAGAAGTGATGAACTTTAAAGTTTTATGAGGCCTGTTATAAAAACCCATCACATCCAGTTATCGCTGTGTGGTTTTCTGTAAAATGAGCATTAGTCTATGTTATTCTTGGTTAGTAAGTGACTAAATGAATAGTACTGAATGAGTACATCCCTTAGTAATTACTATTAATTATATTAGCTAATATTATAATATAATTAATTATATTAATTATTAATTATCCCCCCTTTATGGAATCACACCGAACTGACTAATACTAATTGGAATGGAGTAGGACTCCTTAATTGAATCCTTTCTCATATTCTCAAGGTTTCAGTTCATTAACAAAAGAAAATCTCTCTTCTCAATATTCTCAGAAAATATTTCTCAGCATTTCCTTCACGGTTTGGACCCTTGAGAAGACCTTGTCCCATCTTTAGCAATTTGGACGTCTAACTCTCTTTGGCCATAAATCTCTCACAGTCAGCCACCTCACGGTGCATCTCTGACCCATCAGTTTACCAAAAGATCTTCAGACATGAGGATCCATCCTCCTGGGACGCGGGGGCTGTTTTCCTTGACGCACACCAGTGATGATTCCTCATCCCTGTGGGATCAGTGCTAGAATTTCTGTTCTTCTGTGCTTATAAAAGGAGTTGCATCTTCAATCAGGGGCCATTTATTATCAGGCTGCCTGCCTCTGTTAGGAAATGATACCTCCCTAGAACTGTTTCTGTTTACCCTTTTGTAAAATTTCCTTCCTGACAGTATAACGTTAAAAGTAAATCATTTTGGATAGTATTGTCATTTTTACTATATTGACACAACCTAACCATAAGCACTGAACATTCTTCCAGCTATTTAGGTTGTCTTCATTTCTTTAGGGTTGCTTTGTAAATGAATCTCTGTTGTGTGGCTTAGAAGGTGGATCCCCAGATAACACATGCTTTTACTTATTTGGAATGGGATTTCTCTTTCAATTATGCTTTTTGTATTTTCTTATTATTATACAGAAATGCTGTTTTGACTTTTGTAGATTCATTTTGCAACACGCAACTTTGCTTAAGCTATGAATTAGCTCATTGATATCTCCACTGATTCCCTGGGATTTTCCAAGTAAACCATGACATCATTGGCAATCAGAGATAGTTTGAGATCTCCTTTACCCATTTTTCTTCTTTAAATTACTTTCTCTTATCTTATTGCTAGTCCAGTGGGGTGAGTAGGCATCCTGGCTTCACTTCTGTATTCATTGGAACAGGTTCTAATGTAGCCCCATTTAATACAATAATTGCTTTTGGTTTTTAGATGGGTGTTTTTACGATACTGAAAAAGGTCCAACTATGCTTGTACTTTTTATTACATTATTAGTATAAACGAGTTGTACTTTTTCAGGGTCTTCTTTTGCCTCCATCCTGGAAAGTCATGTGGTGTTGTTTTGAATATGTTTCACTTATCTTCTTTGTTTTTCTAATATTATAGTGGTATAAATCACACTTGATCATAATGAATGATTTCTCAGTGAATTACCTATAATCATTTTGATAGGATTTCAATTTAAAGTTTTTGAGGCAACATTCATTAATGATATTGTTATTTAATAATGGGTAAGTAAAACTAATATAATAAAATGGTCCATTTTTTCCTAATCTATATATTCAGTGCCATTTAAACTTTAAAAAATTGTTTTACTGAGTGAGAAAAAATGATGATAAGAGTCATTTGGGAGCTCAAGAAGGTCAAAGGAGCTAAGGAAAAAGATGTAAAGGAAGATTTAACAGTACCTGCCCTTAAACTGTATCATAAGCTTAGTTAGAGCATTGTTGAAGTGTAAAATAGATACTTTCAATTACAATAATCATTTCCATATCACTTGGTACACTTGAAATCTGGAAAATCCACACAAAATTTTTTGTCCTCCTTTCAACCAAAACAGGTATCTGAATTATTATGGTATGAAAAGACAAACTCTGTTGAAGTTATAGAATACTATACAAACATTGTACATTTCTAAACTTCTTACTTCTGTTCTTCTGGTGGCTTTTGTATATCATTTTCAGCTTCCACACATTTCCTACAAAATTACCATTTGGTTTCTTATAGTGACCCATGATATATTGAAACCTAAATGAAACAAGTTGCAGTGTGGAAGGGATAGCTGTCTTTTAAATTTCTTGTGTATACAAAAACATTGTAGCCAAGAGTAGAAGTAGAAAAGGGAGGGGTGAGGAGAAACTTTCATAGACAATCTCTTAGATAGAGTATGGTTGGGATGGAATACTGCTGTGATTTCAGAAATGACTGATTTAGAAAAACATGAAAAACTTAGACCTCTAAAGGTACATGCTATTCACTTTCAGAGGAAGAAATGACAAATAGAAATTCGCATAGTGTGGTCTTACCTGCATCTGGGTGTGTATTTTTGCTTATGAATATGTGTGTGTGCATTCACATTTCATTGTGCCTTCTCTAGGGCTAGAGCAGGAAAGAGGGAAGGAGAAAAAAAATTAGGATTACTCATAAAAGAACAAAAAACTGAAAAGGAAGCACAGGAAAGTTGGGTTGCTTTGAAAACACTGTGAGGGATTTATGACATAGCTTTTGGGAAATAGATAGGTATGGGTTTTGGTTTTGGTTTTGCTGAGGCAATTGGGTTAAGTGACTTGCCCGGGGTCACACAGCCAGGAAGTGTTAAGTGTCTGAGGCCAGATTTGAACTCTGGCCCTCCTGACTTCAGAGCTGGTGCTCTATCCATTGTGCCACCCAGCTGCTCCACAATATATATGGTTTTATATTGAATCATCTCATGCTGTACTGTGTACCTGGAAATTGTTACTACAGGAAATGTTCTTTTTTTCCCCCTCTTTCCGCATTTTGCATTTAAGTTTGAGGCGAACTTAATATTTTATTATTATTTTTTTTTTTACATCTTACCATAACCTCTGATAAAGGGAATCCTATATTTATTATGATGGAAATGGAAGAAAATTAAATAGGCCATCAGATCCCAAGTCCAAGCCCCTCTTGTAGCTGCAGCAGGATGACCCGTCCCAAGTGTCAGGCTATTCTCAGATCTGGCCGGCCTCTCCTACGGATGGCCCATCACTTAGCTTCTCAACTCATTCTCTTGGCTCTTGTCATCACAAGTTTCTACACGTCTGGGGGTATGTTTAGATCATTGGGTTTCTCATAGAAATGACTTAGCTCAAACAAAACCCGAGTGAATGAAATACTGCTTTTTTCAATCAAGGCAGGAATAGAGGGAGGCAGGGAAGGAGGAAGAGAAGGAAGGAAAATTCGGAGGAAGGAAGGGAGGAGAAAAAGGAAGGCTCTACTCCTCATCCGAGTTGCTTTTTGTTTCTGTGTAACTCAATATTACAATTAAGGAATATCTTCCAAAGACAAATGAAAGCAATCATAAAGCAAAGGCATGGGCTGCTTTGGCTAGCATCCTCAGAGTGACCTCAGGCTCTCAATGTGACAGCAGCTAAGGCTTCTTCACTTGGCAGGAGACCGTCTCATCACCCGGACAGTCCAGATCCTGATGAATATCGAATTCTGTGCACACTGGCATTCAGGAAGCCTTTCTTTCAGCCTCCCGGGAAACAAACAGGATCTGTTCTTTAACTTTGTTCTCTTTTTTTTAAGTGATCACATAAAACTCCTCTCCCCCACCCCACGCCCAAATCCCCTGTGCTTGCTGGCTTAACTCTTCCCAGAATTTGCTTTCTAATGGATCACACACATCAGTTCTGAGAAGGAAGGAACTGCACACCCCCCTCTCTCTCCTACACAGATTCACCTAGCTGACAGCTACTCTGTAACTTTCCCTCACCTTAACCAGGAGGAGAAACTTTTTGTAGTAAGGCATTTCTCGGCTTTATTCCGATGGATCACAGAAAGTGCTTTTTCTCAAAATCCGGTGGGTAACTGGTTTCAGGAGAGCACTCTGACACTCACCAGGTCTGGCCTTTGGGTGAACCCTTGCTGTCTCAGAAGCCTCTGGTGCAGGTAGAGCTTTGTAAGACTGAAATGTCCCTCAGCTCCATGTCCTGTGACTTTTGGTGCTTTGGAGAGGATAAGGGAAAGACCCTTGGTGGAGGTGGGGGTGGGGTTGGGGGTAGGTTAAGTAATAGGCAAGGTAGTGGTTGGAAGTAAAGCAGAAGACTCAGGAGGGAAAGGAAATATACAAACATACCAATGATCAGGAGAAGAACTTAATTTTTAAAATCAGGGTTTACTAGTAATTATTGATCTCAGATAAAGTTAAGGCTAAAATAGATGTAAAACAAAAAGTAAGGAAATTACTCCTTATGTTAGACTTATTAATCAATATCGATTTTGGTTATTTAAAACTACTAGCTACTGTAATGTTGGAATATTGCTGTGGAGTAGAAAATGATGAGTTCTGGCTTTAGAAAAACATGGAAAGACTTGGACTTATGAAGGATGATCCTATCCACTTTCAGAGAAACAGGACAAACAATCTAGTATGGCCTTATGTAGATGTATATGAATGTACATGTGTATGTTAGTTGGTATAGCTAATCTGTATGTATCTGTGTGTGTTTATGGGTCTGTGTGTGTATAAGTACATAAAAATATGTCCTTGCTTAATTATAGACATTTTGTGAGAGCTTTGGAGGAGAAAAGGGGAAAAATAAAATAAAGTAAAAAGTGCACAGCAGACAACAAAAGAAAACCTAAAAGGAAGAAAAGATAGACAGCTCTAAACACAATGTGTAGTATTAAGAAAGCCGATAGGCTTTCTTTCTTGAAGTGGAAATTTATTTTCTCATATTCTGAATCCTCTTACGTTCTGCTGTGCATATGGCCAAATTGTTTTAAATAAATGGGAAAAATGACAGTGTCAAAGTCTACAGAGCAGACAATAAGAGTGAAGATCAAGAAATGGCCATCAAATTTAGCAATAGAATTTGCAGCTGAACAATGGAATTGGGATCTGAACTACAAGGTTTCTGTTTTTTTTTTTTTTTTTTTTTTTTTTTTTTTAATATTTTCCCCAGTGATTTTGAAAACTTTTTTTTTACATTAAAAAAAAAATTTGACACACATTGAAATTCCACTCAGTGATTCATCTGTGTTGTCAACCAATTCCTCTTGAGAAGCTGCCGGTAAGACATATAGCAACATCAGGAGAGGATAGGTTCAAATCAGACAATGCCTTTGCATTGCAATGAATGGCACTTTATGGTCTATTTTTGAAGAAAGCTAGTTGTGGTCCATGATGATTTCATTGGGGGCTCTACTGGACATGCCCAGAGTCCATGGTTTTCAAAGAGTCTTCCATCTCTACTCTGAGAATTAAAGCCAAGTAAGATATTCAGTTGGTGATTACAGCTTGAAGGAGATACAATTAGAAGAACCCAGGAACCAGACAGTCAGCTAGGGAGAGTTCTGCATATTTGTATATAGATGTTCTATTTTTCTGAAACTTTGGAAACAATTTGATGTCATAATGAGAAAACGAAAGATTAGGCTACCCTCGGAAGCAGTCAGTTTGACATTATAATTGCTTGATTTCCAAAAGCATTATGCACCTGATCATGATAATTTAGAATCACTGCACAAAGAATTCTTTTGTGGCTGAAACATGCAGCCCCAGAGAAAAATATCTTTGTAACAAAATTTGGCGATTATTTCCTGCTTTAGATGCTAAATCTCTGGACCGCTCTCTCAAATCTCCAAGGGCTTTGAGAACCCCTAAGTGTACATGTACAAAAAAAGAATAAAAAGTGCATAGCAGAGAACAAAAGAAAACCTAAAAGGAAGAAAAGATGGACAGCTCTAAACACAATGTGTAGTATTAATTATGTAGGTTGCAAGAGGACTAATACTGAAGCTTATTGTTCATTTCCTTAGAAAAAGAGACTGAACTTGAGTTCCCATAAAAGACATTTTCAGACATGGGAAATGCACTTTTCCAATTGTGTTCATTACAAAAGATTTATTTTTATTCTGGTGAGCAGAGGTATTTAAAGATTTTTTCCCCCCAAAAGAAATAATGTAATGTCTATCCCCAAAAAAGCATTAAGCCAGAACAAAATCCCCCATGCTTCAGGTAAATAAATACACAAAAACAGTGTTGACATTCATCATGTGATTTTATAATGTAGCAGAAAGAAAAAAAAAGTGAAAATGATCACCAGATTATAGTCATGATAGATCATAAAATAATGTGAATACCAGCGTACGTACATGAGAGAGCATAATTAAATTTTTTTTTTAAAGTACAGACAAGGAAAGGGAAGAGACAAGATTGAAAATGGAGGCAGTGTGTCTTGTACTTGCCCAGTCACATGGCTTCAGTTCTAGTCTCAGCTACTGAATTTTGGTCTAAGTCACTGGGCCCTCCAGAGTTCACGGTCTGAGGTGTGAATATGATGAGAGTGCTGGCCCTGCCTATGTCTCAGGTTTGTTGTGAGGATCCAAATGATGGTGAATGCAGCTTTTTATAAATGAAAGCATCCATCAGGTGTGAGCCAGTGGCTTTTTCAAAGAGCTAATTCTGGCCATTTAAGTTTGCAGATTTTCTTTGTCCAGGGAATTAGAGCATAAGTCAGCTTACATTCTGCCAACGGAGGGAAAAGGACATAATTATATGTGTGTATGTGACTTTGTATGTATGTTTTATTGATTTATTTCAGAAAAAGAGATCAGACTTCAAGTGAAAGAGACTATTGCAGAGCTAAACCTTTTATGGAAGAAGCTCACAAGCACAAATTCATGAGTGATGGGCCTTGTGACTCCAGTTGGAGAGAAACCTGTGCTGTAAATCAGAGAATCCATATTGAGGAGGAACCTTATGAATATAGTCAATGTAGAAAAGCTTTTACACAGAAGGGGAGTCCTACTTTGTACCAGAGAACCCATACTGGAGAGAAACTTGATGAGTACAATCAATGCGTAAAGGCTTTCAGATACAGCTCCAGTCTTCCTGTACCTCAGACAGTCCACATTGGAGAGAAAGGTTATGAATATGATCAATGCGGAAAGACTATTGAGAATCCACACTGGAGAAATATGTTATGAATGTAACCAGTGTGGACAGCGATGAGCACTTTTATTGCACATCAGAGAACCCACACTGGAGAGAAACCTTTTGCATGTAATCAGTGCGGGAAGACATTCAGAACCAGATCTGGGCTTGCTGTACATCAGAGAAACCACACATTGTAAGAGCTGCTGAGTTGCTAGGACGGCCTGACCTCATTCCTGAAATCAGGGAATCTGTGGAGTCTCTGAAGAGAAGTTGTAACCCAGGACCTTCTTGGGAAGGGGTCATTGGGTGGGGAGTGTGGCCAGCAGGTCATTTAAGTGGGGAGCTAAAGCTTAATATGGGATGAGGGAGTTGGGCTTAATCAATGTTTATTGACTAAACCACCCAGTCATTCTCCTTCAGTCCTTTCAGTCCTGTTAGTGACCCCACTGGATGTTTTCTTGGCAGATACTCGAGGGATTTGCCATTTTTCAGATGAGGAAACTGAGGCAGACAGGGTGAACAGACTTTCCATGGTTACACAGCTAGGAAGTTTCTGAAGCCAGATTCCAGCTCAGGTAGATGAATCTTCCTGACTGCAGGCCAGGTGCTTGTGGTGCTCCCCAGCTGCCCCCACCTCCATTTATTTTAAGAGCTCTCCCACCCTGGTTTCAGATACCTTGATTTGGATGTCCAGCTGGGTTGCTCTGCCTAGATACTCCCCTTGCTCCAATGCATCCTCCACGTGGCCAACAAAGTGATTTCCCCAAGGCGCTGGTCTGACCCAGTTGGGGTTTTCTTGGCAAAGATTCTGGAGTAGCCATTTCCTTCCTGGCTCATTTCACAGAGGAGGAAACAGGTGATTAAGTAACTTACCCAAAGTAACCCAGTGAGTGAGTGTCTGAGGTCAGATTTGGACCGATGAACACAAGTCTTCCCTGTTCCAAAACTAAAGCTCAGTCCTCCCTATATCCACAGTACTCTATTTGCTGCTCCACCTAACTGTCCAATAACAACAAGAGCTAACATCAAATCTTGTGCTAAGAGCTTTACAATTATCTCATTTGATCCTCACAACTATCCTGGCAGGTAGATGCTGTGGTTAACCCCATTTTACAACTGAGGAAACTGAGGCAAAGGGGTCAAGTGACTTGTCCAGCTTCACCCAGATAGGTCCGAGGCTGGGTTTGAACTCTCTTTGCCATCCCTTTGGACCCTAGTTGCTTCTGGTGGTCACTGTACAGCCTGAGGTGTGAGACCTTGGGTTTCCACAGAAACATGCAAATGAGAGAAATATCCTGTGAAGAGAGCAGCCTTTTGTAGATCTTCTAACTGGAATTTAGAATTAAAACCAGGCTTACCTGGCTGGGGGTTGTGAAAGCAGAAAAGTAGGCTAAAGTTTGTAGCTTAGCCTTCCGTCACATGCTTAATTTCTTTAGGAACATTAACTTCTCCTTCCTGGAGGAGCTTAGGCTCATCTTAATGATCACGTGATATATATATATATATATATATATGGTGGGAGGGGGAACATATGTAGGGATAAGTATATGTGAGATGAAGGGGGAAGTTGTATGTCCTGGAGCATCCAGCAAATGGGGAAGTGGGAAGGACCTTGTGTCCAGGAAGAAGGAGAGAGTGCTTGATCTTCCTCTCTCCTGGTGTGTGCCTATTCTATAATGGACACATGGGCTTTTGCGGGTGTGTAATAAGACAGCCTTTTAACATCCTCCCTTTCTGAGTCCAGAAGGTTTATTGCCTCCAGAAGGTAATCTTTACAGAAGAAATCCCTGGGTGGAAGTGGCACTCACCAAGCATTTGAACCCCTCAAGATGATGATTCCTGCTGCAAAAGCATTGCAGATAATCTATGAAGAATGTATCACTCAATGCCATGTCAAGGTTCAAAGAGTTGAGATTAGGCCTTGTTGCATAGCTCTGCTGACACAGAAGGGACCGGGTAGAATATTACACATAGTCCTGTCCAGAGAATCAGCTTCCCATACAAAACTAGAGGTAAACAGAACTGTAACCTTCGAGCCTGGAAATGTCCAATTCAGGAGGAATCGAGGTCAGGCGAGATGAGTGCAGAGGGCCCAGATTGGTCACTGCCCTACATAATTGGCCCCCAAATGGGAATCTACTCATTGACATTGACTATTACAGTCAAGAGTCCTGAGTTCTGGTCCAAACTCAGCTGTTAGATAGTAGCGAGACTTTCTTCTAGTCTGTCCCCTTACAGGGCATTGTTTCCTCATGGATTAATGGAAGCAGTTAACTTTCTAGAAATTGCTGAATTGGATCATTTTAGGTTCCAGTTATACCATCATAGTGTGTGGAATGGGGAGATAAAATGAAGACCTTACAGGAATGTTTAAATTCTTTTTCTGTATCTTTCTATTATTTCTATGTCTGTGACCTACATAATAAGTACGGTGTGTGCAAGCCAATAATGCCAATAATTACTTAACCAGAAATGATGACATTTATCCTTGTTCAATGTTATCAATATTTAGACTATTAGTTTAAATGATGTCAGCTCCGCAATCTGAAGTTTGAAAGTCTGACTGATGATTCCTCTCAGAATCAGGGAAACAAAGCATTCCATTTGAATCTGCCTTTGGCACCAATGTCTAACATTCAATTAAGAGGAGAGGGTACCTATTTCTCAATGCTTCCCAATTTATGATGTAATCCTTTGTAACAGAAACCTTCCATTCCAATCTCTCCGAATAGCAACAACCAATGAGATGCCTCCCCTTCCCCTTGTGATGTAATCTCATATAAAAGCTGTGTATCTTTACAATTTCTTTAGGCCTCCTACCATGAGCTTTCTCTTTCTTATCTCCAAATGGGACAGCTCATCCTCCAGAAGTTTTCAGTAAACAAACTTTTCTGACTTCTACTGAGTGATCTCTGAGTAGTCATTTTGGGTAAGGGTCTTCTACATCCCTCATGATAGGATCATGGAATTGTAGAGGATTATAGATTTTACAGATGAGGAAACTGAGTCCTGTAGTGAGAAGTGACTTATCCAAGGTCACATATAACAAGTAGTAGCCCCAGGATTTGAAATTCCACTTCCCCATTTACATTCTTTCACCTTTAGCTCCCGTTGCTCAACCTCAACAGGGTCAACTAGCGTCTTACCTTCACCAGGGTTTCAGAGCTCATGGCTTCCATTATCTGAATCGAAGAACGACCTCAAGAGGTCCCCCATAGAACACCGGATACACATGAATATGCAGCAACAATATTCTATTATTTCACTACATTGAGTTCCCACAATCCTAATGCTCTCATCCTTTGATCCTCCCCTTTCTGCAACCCCTTTTTCTATAGTCCCCAGGTCATGTGTCCGAGAGTGTCAGAGCCACATGCATAATCAAGATTGAGGAGGGTTTCCATCTCCTTGGATGAGGCTTACTCAATGCCATCAATACCCTGTTGGGCTCAGGCAGAGTAAGCCTCCGAGTGCCTCAAACTCTGCTCTTGAGATTTGCCCTTGACCCTAACATTTCACATTGTACCTCCCTGTAATTCTCAAAGAGAAGTCTCGAAGGGAAGGATCTTTGTTTATCAATTCATGATCTCCAGAAGGAAGTGGGACAGAAAATATCTTTAATTGTGGATCTGGAAAGACCTATGTCCTAAGCCCACCTCAGGAATTTATTTTTGGAATGTATTCAATTCCTCAACTAATTTGGCTTCCTCATCTGTAAAATGGGTGCCAACTACCTCATAGGGTGGTTGTAGAGATCGGATGAAATAGCATATGTGAAATTTTGCAAACCTTCCAATGCTCCATCAGTGCTAGCTCTCCTTTATTTTCCTAAACAGTTAGTTTATACCTAAAAGAACTCTATAATTCTTACTTTTAAAGGAAAGTAGACCAGAAAATGAGGTTCATTACCATACATAGCAAGTTAAAAAGAGGTTCTAAAGTACCAGAGATTTTTAACTTTCATTTTTCTCCCCCTGGCTTAGTTCAAAGTTATAATTAAATAAAAACCACATTTATGAAGAAATACTCTGGAGTCCTCCTCCTAACTTTCAAATACAAGTTGTACTGGAGGGGTGGATGAATGTGGGATGCAGTGGGGGTGGGGGATGTATTTCCTTCCCCCAGAATGCGTGCAAGCTATGAAGGCAGGGATTCCTACATAAGTACAGTTTAAGGACACCTCCTGTTTGTACCTTCCTTCAGTCAGTCCATAAGCAGAAAGAGTTTGGGAAGGAAAAAAGTCACTTGGTATGGATCATTGTGCCCATTAGCAGTGAAATGGTAAATTCATGTTGTAAAGATCCCAGGGGGTTAAAGCATCAGCCCATCCACTGGTGGTGCCATTAGGGAAATGTTAGCACTGGATTCCGTAGTAATCAGCCTGTAATTCTTTATCGTTTAGCCAAACAAGGTTTCTTGTGGCATTGCTCCATATCTGGAAGGGAAAAACAACTTATTTTCTGACCCTCCTTCTCCCTCCCTCCTTACTTCCCTTCCCTAAGGACATGGATGATGTGGGATTTTTTCCCCAATGCTACCTATGTCCAATCCATTTTATTTCTTTCTGCTCCTCTCAGTGGTTTTGGGTGGGGAGGGTTGTCTGGAAGCAATTGATGAAGAGAGAGGATTTGTTAAATTGAAAAGAGAAATAGGCTGAAGAGAAAGTAAAAAGAAAAATGTTTTGTTCTCTACATCAGATGTGGGCAGTGGGAAAATGCAGAGGGTTTACCCAAGTTCTTTGGGGGGTTGACAGCAGCAAAGCTTGGGTTTTTCTCTCTTGCTTCTCAGGGAAACTAGGACCAAACCAGTGGGTAGATCACTTGTTCCCTGACCATTGCCCTTCCCTGCTCCTTTAAGATGTGGACACTTGGGAGTATCTCTAACAAATCATCTCAGGTACAGTCAGCATCTTCTCCATTTCTTGTGGTCTCAGTATAGGCGCTGGGAGTGGGCAGCGTAAGTATTGGAGTCAAAGAGAGATTTTTTCCAATTAAAAATCTAAAAAGAAAGAGGAAGGGCATCATGCTTAGTCTCAAATCTGGCTCTCTGTGGGCAGGGCTGGGGTGAGTGCGCAGCTGCTGCAGTGGCAAAGGTGGAGGAGTGGAGGCCAGCCTCCCCAAGTTCCCTAAGTGGCTGATACAGCCATTTACAGGGGGGGCAGGGAAGGGTGGTGATTATCTTTCAGGAAGCCCCAGGTGTTGCCCCTAAGAGACTTTGGAGAGAGGAGGAGTCACTGAACATGGGCAGGTCCAACCCACCTCGACCTCACTGCCCAAGGCTTCCCTGCTTGTGGGTGCTGTCCTTGTAGGAACTGAAGGGCCGAGAGGGACGGCGAGCTTACAGCCTTCTCGGGGGCTTCGACTCCTCCCCAGGTGAGCGCACACAGAGCGTGGGAAGAATCAGTCAGGGCGGTTCGTGCTGTGTAAGGAATACAGTCTCTCATTGACTTTCTAGAAGGCCAGAGCAAGACTCAGTAAAGCTGGCTTACTTTATTTTCTGGCTGTGGCTCCCGTGTTTTCTTGTACTGAGCTACTGATGTCTGGAAACTTTCTGGAGTCTGTGGTGACAGGGAGAGAGGGCCTCTGACACCCAGGGAAAATCCAGAAAGGTCTTGATGTAGGTGGTTCTTGAGCTGACCCTTCCAGGAGCTTAGTGGTTTTCATGATGAATTCATTTAAAAATGAGTTCTCGAAGCTGTAACTTCTTTGTCCTAAAGCATGAACAATAAGGAGCCTTGGGTGGGCGCAGTGTGGGGGATGATGCTTAGTTATTTCACCTTTCAGTTTGTCTGTCAGGTCTGCATACAGACCAGAGGTCTAACTCAGGTGCTTTCATGTGATGTTTAGAAACTCATTCAGAGTGGAAGATACTCTGCAATCTGGGAGTGAAAAGGGCAGAAATCATTTCTGGAATCAAATGTCTTTGTGAATGATATAAGATGATACCTCACTTGTTTGGGAGCAGTTTCACACTTTGAGTAGGCAGGGAAAGAGCTTTCATTTATTAAAAACTAGATAAATGAATGTATAGGAGCACAGTGTTGAGGTACTAAACTGATGCATGCTCGTGGGGAAGCTTGCTAGCAGGCCAGTACGATCCATCTTTCAGTTCAATTGTAAGTAACTCTTTAACTTGGAATAAAACTTCCAAAGAAAAGAAATCATATAAACATTTTGGAACTGAGGTATGTTGTTTAAAGGACTATTGATTGAATAGGAAACACTTGGGAAGTTGTGAATATGTGCAGGAAACATGATTCCATTAATATTTGGAGTCTCTCCTGTAATGTATGAGAATTTGGAAGAAGAAATGATAGATTAAAAAACCTGATGCCGGAGCTTGAGGAGAATTGAAGGCAGCTCTGGAGGGCTTCAAGTAGCTCAGGTTCTAGCAATTAGAAGTCCTCAATTCCCAGTAGGAGTCAGCTGAGGGAGTCTTGACCTTGGGGAGAGAAGCCATTGCTTTGGCCAAGTGGTTCAGTGACAACTCTTACCCTTCCATGTCACCTCCTCTCTTCTCATTCTAATGATGAAGGAACTATGTCCACAACATCAGGTGACTCATTCATCACCACACAGAAACTTAAGGGCCAGTCTGGGAAACTCTTTCTAAAGATTAGAGACATGCTAAGGTGGAACTTGGAGAAATCCTCGGATCCCCTGCCTAGAGATTTTTTAATCAGAACAGAGATGCTAAGCATATAATGTCGATGGGATTATTATTCGGTCACTGTTATCCTGGATTAGATACTTGAAGTGATCTAACCTCTGATTCTGAGAGTTCCTGATCAGACTTCTTGCAGAAGATGGACATTAGCTGACTTGGATCATTGCATTGATTAGAATAAGTCTTTCTGTCTCCCAATTGATTATGCTGCAGGATTGCTGCTTTTGTATACCATATTCTGCTTCTGGCCACGTGTAAGTCTCCCCAGGTATTTCTGAAGCCTTTCCCCTTGTCATTTCTTATTTTTTAGTTCTTTTTGTTTTTGTTTTATTTTGTTGTTGAGGCAATTGGGATTAAGTGACTTGCCCAGGGTCACAGAGCTAGGAAGTGTTAAGTGTCTGAGGCCAGATTGGAACTCAGGTCCTCCTGACTTCAGGGCTGGTGCTCTATCCACTGTGCCACCTAGCTGCCCCCTTGTCATTTCTTATAGAAGGGGAGTTTTCCATGCAATTTAAGTAATAGTAGTTGTTATCTCATTCCCGGTGAGGTGGTTATTACAGGTTATTCCCAGCTTATAGTTAGGAAACTGAGGATGAGAGCCATCAACTTCCACACTGAGGAATTAAGTGCCACTACTGAAGAAATAGAAGGGGCAGGATTTCATTCCAGGCTATTCTGACTCTAGGACTACTGGGCTATCTGCTACTCTTCTATGCCTTTACACAGTATTAGAGACAATAGGATTCAGTAAAGAGCTTTGCATTTGGAGATTTCCACTTTTGTGACTAGAGGCAAAGGGCCTAATCTTGGAATGGAGCCCATGCTCTGGAGCTCCATTCCATACTTAATTCCAGTGATAAACCTGCTTTCAACTACAAGATGCCCTCAGGGTTGTAAGGATGCACTTGAGATTTCAGGGAAACATTTTTGGTGCTGTTCTCCATGTTTACAATTTATCATCCAGTAGAGTAGGTCAGTACATTTCCAGGACTACGGAAAACACCTGGGAAGTGCCAGTTGCATCTTGAAAATTGGCAAACCACAAACACACACACACATTTTTTTTTTTTTTTCCCAATTTGGAGAGCCATTTACGAGCATACCACAGATAACCTAGTCTGTAGCACTGTGCTGGGCACCAAGTGAATGCTTAGGACAAGGATGGTGTTTACAGACCTGGATGGGCTCAAAAGGATAAACAGAACATATTTTGGAAATAAATTCATAATTTCCTGTATTTTTGTAGCTGAATATCTATAATCTTAAAGTGACTGAATTTTTGCTCTTTCTCTAAATGTCTCAGAGGTACAAGCAAACTTGCAAACCTAGAACCCCACCCTACACTCTTTTGGATTTCCTGGGATCCATTTTTGCTAGATAAATTACTTTTTTTAAAATTCAGTCTCAATAAGATTATTCTTCAAAGTGGAAAACTATTTCTGTCTTGATCAGTCTTCACAAGTGCCTGAATTTCCCTTATCAGCAATGGATTCTAGCCTTTAAGCCCCTTCAGCCATCAAGTTTTTTATTAAAATAATACAGATTTCCTAGGTGAAAATGTGTCAGGAGCCTTTAAACTATCATTTCCCTAGAAATAAATTTCCGAGTTCTTTCTCATTTCCCTACCTACAGTAACAACAGTCTGAGAGCTAGTCTGCTAAAAAGGAACATAACCTAAGAGCTCTGCAAGAAGAGGAAGGAGCTTTCCAAAGGCAAACTCGGTTTCTTTTCCATTTACAAAGGACCTTCCCCTGCTGGTAATTCAATGATAACTTGTAAAGGAGGGCAATGATTTGACATATGTGTATAAGATTATAGCTTCCAGTTTGCTATTGTTTCCAGAAATGATTCATTGAAACGAGAGCAGTTTGACTAGTTTGGTGCATAGTAGAGTACTGCAACCATCGGAATTTGCTTATGGCTTTCTACCACCTTATGGTTCCCTTCTTTTGTACTATTTTGCTATCTCTCTCTGCTTCTAAGGCCATAACCCGTTACTTTTTATTAGCTTAATGATGGCTCCTATTCTGGTTCTACACTTATAGCTAGTATTTCTAAGGCTATTTAAGTTTTGCAAAGTACTTTAAAGAGGTTAATTCCTTTGATCCTCACAAACAAATCTGGAAGATAGGTATGATATACAAGTGTTTGATTTCCTCTCTGTTACAGTAAAAACAATTTTTGACATTCACCTTTTAAAAACTTTGAAGTACAAATTCTCTATTTCCTTCCCTCCCTGTCCTTTCCATCCTTTGAAAAGGCAAGCAATTTAATATAAATTATACATTTGCAGTCATGCAAAACATAGTTGCTGAAGATTAAATAAATGTAGGAGAAATAAAGTAAAATGTATGCTTCTACCTTCATCCATCATTTGATGATTCCAGCTGATTCTATCAGTTCTTTTTCTGGAGGTGCAGAGCATTTCTCACCATGAGTCCTTCAGAACTGTCAGACTAGCTCATCATTCCCAGTTCACTGTACAATCTTGCTGTTACTGAGTGTAATATTTCCTCGTTCTGCTGACTTTGTGTTTTTCCAAATTTTTCTGACAATATCATTTCTTATTGAAATTATCATTTCTTATTACATAACAGTGCTCTCCCAACACTGTCATTTGAGTATCAATAACTATAAGCGGACTTGCCAACCCCCCGCCAGCCTCGGACATCGCACAGGGCACGGCTCAGGTCAGCTGAGCGTAGCCTGGTAAGGGTGAACAAGATGGCGTTGGGAGGAAGGGGGTCTGGATTAGATCAATTCATTGTAGTAAAGATATGATTGCATGATCCTCTAGAGATGATTTTTTGGCGTGCTGCACCTTGGAGGAGACTCCAATGACCATGTGCACTATGAGGAAAGGAATGCTCACTCTGTGTCTGCCTGCAGTTTCCTGTAGAGAATCAAGTATCTGCTATAGGTTAGGATGTGCTTCCCTTAAGACATAGGAACTGGAGACATGCACTGAGGAGATCAAAGGACTTGCTGTCTGTAATAAAGGGAGTCTCACACCACCCTGGCTCTCACCCCTCATTGCTCACACTCTTCGTTCCCCAGGAGAACAGGCAATGCTGGTCACATAAGGCCTGTTTCTTTCTTTTCTTTCTCTCTTTTTTTAAAATGAGGCAATTGGGGTTAAGTGACTTGCCCAGGGTCACATAGCTGGGAAGTGTCTGCAGCTAGACTTGAACTCAGGTCCTTCCCACTTCAGGGCTGGTGCTCTATCCACTTCGCCACCTAGCTGCCCCCATAAGGCCTGTTTCACTCGGGAGTTGGCGCCGAACCCCAACAAATAGCTGTTTCATATCACGAACCCATAATCTCATTTATTACATTCTCATTTGTCTAGTCTGGAAGTGTGAGGAAACCCTTGTGTAGGAGGTGCTGCTAATGAAAAAATCGTCTCTAGAGGATCATGCAATCATATCCTTACTACAATGAATTGAGCTAATCCAAAGTGGGCTTACAGTGCTTAACAACTTGAGTTTTAATTGGGGAAGCTTTGTTTAGAAACAATAATAACTCACTGATTGGCAAAAGTGAAGAAGTCCTTGGAAACTCTCCTATCCCTTTTGGGGACTTAATAGATGACTTGGGACCTTCTTTTAGGAAAAAGTCAAAAAACCTTATGAACTCTGAGGAAGACATTGATAAAAGGTTTTCTGGCACTGAATACCTAACTAAGCTCTCTCAGTATCCCAGGGCATCTTTATTTAGAAGTTCATGTCTAACATGGAAATGATTTTAATATGACCACTACTGGGGGTGAAAATTATGGAACAGAATCTGCAAGGGCATATAGGGAAGTTTACCATTGAGCCAGGTTAGTCTCAGGAGACCCTAACCTTGATTTGAAATGGGACTCCTTCCTTGAGCAGAACTAACTAGTCTGATTAACTGGCAGTTGACAGGATCACACAACTGCACCCATCCTCAAAAGATACTATTGGCAGAACTTTTCCCTGAATATGTTTTATAAATAGGGAAAATCATGAGACCATAGAGATGTGACCTCAATGACCACACTTAAGAATATGCTTGTGGAAGTGATGAATAAACTCAAGGAATGGATCTAGTAGATAAGAGTACCTGAAGAAATGAGCAGTAGCAGCAGCAACTGGAACAAACTTTCCAAAGGAAAAAAAGAAGAGCAAGAAAAGAAGATGACTGTCTAATAAGGCTCTACAAATAGCTGAGGAAAGAAGGAAAGGGAAAGGAAAAAGACCAAGATATAACCCACTGAACTCAGAATCCAGGGAATATTATGGAGAAATAAGGATTCCTTAAACCAGACATCCAGAGACAGAAGAAAACAATACAGTGGGAAAGTCAAGAGATCTCTCCAAGAAAATCAGAGATACCATCACATACCAGTAAACCTATGCTTAAGATTCTTCAGGTTAGGGTTCAACAATGTGTGAATTGAGAATTAGCAGAAGAGCCAGAGGGTATTCAGAGGCCATGAGCAACTAGAGAATAGATTAAAGAGAAACAAGGGAGTTTTCAAGGGGAAAAGATAGATACTTCTGGTGCACTGATTAGGCAAAAGCCTTTGACAGTATGGATCACAACAAACAGTCCTCAAACAGATGGGAGAATCAGATCATCTTGTCTCCTGAGGAATCCTCAAGAGGGCCAAGAGGCAACAGCTAGAATTGAATGTGGAACAACCGATTGATTTAAGATTGGGAAAGGAGCCTTGCAAGGTTGCACACAGTCACCTTATTTATTTCACTTGTATGCAAAGTATTTTACGTGAAATTCCAGGATCTAGGACTCCAAAGCTGAAATTAAAGTTGCCAGGAGAAATATCAACAAAGCCAGTCTCAGATATGCAGATGGAACCATTCTGATGGCAGAGAGTGAAAAGAGATGGAGAAGGCTCTTGAGAGCTTGAAAAAGGGGAGTTTGAAAGCTGGCTTCCTGCTGGGGTATGAGAAGAGATACAGGGAAAGTATTAGACTTTTTAAGATTAAATTGTTTGCTTATGGTATATGCAAATGTTATTAATCATTACTGGTTGTTACTGGTAGTATTTTTCAAACTGTTATCATTACTAAGGTAGTTCGAAAGATTGTGACTGCCTTGTGCATGGTGGGGTGATTCTAAAGAACCAAACTGGGGAGTAGCAGGTAAAAAAGAGCAATTACCTCACAAAAATGGGACATGGAAGGAAGAACTAATAGAAAGGCTGGAGGTGAGGGTGGAAGGCTGGCAATGTTGGTGTTAATATCATCTGGCCTGAACAGGAAACAACATCCACATGTGGAGAGGTCTAGAAGTCTTCTGAACTTGGGACAGATGGATGGTACAGTGGATAGAGCAGCAGCCCTGGAGTCAGGAGGACCCAGCTTCAAATCCAGCCTAAGACACTTGACACATACTACCTGTGTGACCCTGAACATATCACTTAACACCAGTTGCTCGACCAAGGTTTAAAAAAAAAAAAACACCCAAAAAACACCTGAGGGGTAGGATGAGATTGGGGCTTTTTCAAGGGTATATGGAATAAAATCAGGAAAGTAGGGAGAAGAAAAGCAAAGTAAATTTAAAGGTTTGACTTAAAGAATAAGAGGGTAAGAAGCAAAGAGAAAGTAGAAGGGATAGGGCAAAAAGGAGACTTCAAAGAAAAACAGGGAATAATGAAAAGAGGGAGATTCAACTGGTAAACAGAACTTTGTCAAATCTATGAGAACACAAGTCATTTCCCCAATTGATAAATGAAATGAATGGGCAGTTTTTCAAGGAAAAAAAATCAAAAGAATTTAGAGTCATATGTTAAAAAAAAAGTCTCTAGATCGCCATGGATTACATATGTAGACTAAAGTTACCTTGAAGTGCCATTTTACACCTACCATATTGGCTAAAATGATCTAGGGGCAGAAGGGACATACTAACGTCTTCCCTAGCTTGACTGTTACTAATAAGGGCAGCTACATGGACTGGGACATGGATGCATTATTGGCAGAACTGTGAATGGATCCAACAGTTCTGGAGAACAGTTTGAAACTATCCTCAAAAAATTTTCAAACCTTGCATACCCTTTGATCCAACAATGTTTGTACTGGGATTATATCCCACAGATCTTAAATGAGGATAAGGGACCCACATGTGCCAAAATGTTTGTGGCACCTCTTTTTATAATGGCACAAAAGTGGGAACTGAGTGTCTGCCCATCAGTTGGGGAATGGCTGAATAAATTGTGGTATATGAATATTATGGAACATTATTGTTCTGTAAGAAATGGCCAACAGGATGATTTCAGAAAGCTCTGGAGAGACATCAACTGATGCTGAGTGAAATGAACAGAACGAGAAATAAGAAGACTAGAAAATGATCAATTCTGATGAATGTGGTTTTCTTCAACAATGAGATGATTTAAACCTGTTTGAATTTTTCAGTGATGAAGAGAGTCTTCTAAACCCAGAAAGAGAACCCTGGGAACTGAGTGTGGACCACAACATAACTTTCTCATTCTCTCTGTTGATATTCGCTTGCATTTTGTTTTCTTCTCAGTTTTTCTTTTTCTTCTTGATCTGATTTTTCTTGTGTAGCAAGAAACATAAAAATATGTATACACATATTGGATTTAACATGTATTAGACTACCTGCCACCTAGGGGAGGGAATGAGAGGAAGGAGTGGAAATTTTGGAACAAAAGGTTTAGGAAGGGCAATGTTGAAAAAAAATACCCATGTATATGTTTTGTAAATGAAAAGCTTTATTAAAAAATTAATAAAAAAAACAATGAAAATAATAACCCAACAACACAAAGCATTATTTGCAATTGTTCTTTCTGTACAAGTGTCATTTAATCCAATGGATGTCATGAATAATAGAAACATAAATCTATTTAATATTAATTAGCTTTAATTAGTTAAGAGTTGAAAAGAATGAATTTCTATCTCTAAGTGGGAGTTTGTCCAATTTTTCTTCTATTTTTTGACCTCATATATGTGGGAAAATTTCTTATAATATTCTGTTACAAAATCAGATTACAGGTGATGTTGCAGTAGATAGACTGGTAGGCGTTAAGACATGAAGACCTGAGTTTTAATCTCAACTCGGAAACTTGATAGTCAATCCAAGGGTTCTCTTTTTATCTCAGTTTCTTTCTCTGTCTCTGTAAAATGGGTTCTTACAAGGAGAAAGCAAGGCAATATTGATTCAGTGAGGCACTATCGGGTCCAAGGTGGGTTTCCACCTAGTGGTTTGTGTTGTCAGTGCCACCAGTCTGTGATCTCCACAGGAGCAGGGGACACCCTTTGCAACTCTCTTTTGGTTCCTACATACCAAGGCCTGGCATGTGTCAGGCTCATAAATGCTTCTTCACTTGAAGGAAGATCGGTGCTATAATATCAGCTCAAGTCTTCTGAGTCCAAATGTAGGGAATCTTCCCATTATACCATGCTGCCATGCAAGTAAGTGACTGGATGGAAAAGGAGGATCCGATATGGCTAAGAAGCTGTCTGCCATCCCTGTTCATCTTTTATTTTTCCTTCCTCACCCTCCATGTAATATAGCTAAAGAAGGCTAAGTATGGAAGGCATTAGCACTAGCACCTCTTGTCCCAATATTCTCTAAGTAATTTTCCTCCTTATTTTAATGCTTTTACTTTTCTTCATAGATCTGGCAAGAACCAATCCTCTTTTTTACATAAAACCCTTTCTATATTGCTTACATTCATAAGGTTTCTCTCCAGTGTGGATTCTCTGATGTACAGTAAGAGATGTCTTATGTATAAAAGCCTTTCCACACTGATTACATTCATATGGTTTCTCTCCAGTGTGGATTCTCTGATGTACAATGAGAGCTTCTTTTTGTCTAAAAGCCTTTCCACACTGGTTACATTCATATGGTTTCTCTCCAGTGTGGATTCTCTGATGTACAATGAGAGTATACTTTTCTGTAAAAGCTTTTCCACACTGATTACATTCATAAGGTTTCTCTCCAGTGTGGATTCTCTGATGTACAATGAGAGCATACTTTTCTGTAAAAGCTTTTCCACACTGATTACATTCATAAGGTTTCTCTCCAGTGTGGATTCTTTGATGTACAGTAAGAGATGCCTTATGTATAAAAGCCTTTCCACACTGATTACATTCATAAGATTTCTCTCCAATATGGATTCTCTGATGTCTAGTAAGACTTATCTTTTTTATGAAAGCTTTTCCACATTGGTTACATTTATGAGGCTTCTCTCCAGTGTGGATTCTCTGATGTACAGTAAGAGCTCCCTTGTCTCTAAAAGCCTTTTCACATAGGTTACATTTATAAGGTTTCTCTCCAGTGTGGATTCTCTGATGTACAGTAAAAGATGCCTTATGTATAAAAGCCTTTCCACACTGATTACATTCATAAGGTTTCTCTCCAGTGTGGATTCTTTGATGTACAGTAAGAGATGCCTTATGTATAAAAGCCTTTCCACACTGATTACATTCATAAGATTTCTCTCCAATGTGGATTCTCTGATGTCTAGTAAGACTTGTCTTTTTTATGAAAGCTTTTCCACATTGGTTACATTTATGAGGCTTCTCTCCAGTGTGGATTCTCTGATGTACAGTAAGAGCTCTCTTGTCTCTAAAAGCCTTTTCACATTGGTTACATTTATAAGGTTTCTCTCCAGTGTGGATTCTCTGATGTACAGTAAGACATTTTTTACGACTAAAAATCTTTCCACATTGGTAACATTTGTAAGGTTTCTCTCCACTGTGGATTCTCTGATGTACAATGAGAGCATACTTTTCTGTAAAAGCTTTTCCACACTGATTACATTCATAAGGTTTCTCTCCAGTGTGGATTCTCTGATGTACAGTAAGAGCTCTCTTGTCTCTAAAAGCCTTTTCACATTGGTTACATTTATAAGGTTTCTCTCCAGTGTGGATTCTCTGATGTACAGTAAGACATTTTTTACGACTAAAAATCTTTCCACATTGGTAACATTTATAAGGTTTCTCTCCACTGTGGATTCTCTGATGTACAATGAGAGCATACTTTTCTGTAAAAGCTTTTCCACACTGATTACATTCATAAGGTTTCTCTCCAGTGTGGATTCTCTGATGTACAGTAAGAGCTCTCTTGTCTCTAAAAGCCTTTTCACATTGGTTACATTTATAAGGTTTCTCTCCAGTGTGGATTCTCTGATGTATAATAAGAGGTGCCTTATGTATAAAAGCCTTTCCACATTGGTTACATTTATAAGGTTTCTCTCCAGTGTGGATTCTCTGATGTACAGTAAGAGCTCCCTTGTCTCTAAAAGCCTTTTCACATTGGTTACATTTATAAGGTTTCTCTCCAGTGTGGATTCTCTGATGTATAATAAGAGGTGCCTTATGTATAAAAGCCTTTCCACATTGGTTACATTTATAAGGTTTCTGTGCTGTATGAATTCTCTGATGTCTATTAAGAGCTCCACTTTCTGTAAAAGCCTTTCCGCATTGGTTACATTTATAAGGTTTCTCTCTAGTGTGAATTCTCTGATGTACAGTAAGAGATACCTGATGTTTAAAAGCCTTTCCACATTGGTTACATTCATAAGGTTTCTCTCCAATGTGGAACCTCTGATGTGCAGTAACAGATACTTTATGTATAAAAGCTTTTCCACATTGGTTACATTCATAAGATTTCTTTCCAGTGTGGATTCTCTGATGTACAGTAAGATATTCTTTACGACTAAAAATCTTTCCGCATTGGTTACATTTATAAGGCTTCTCTGCTGTATGGATTAACTGATGTCTATTAAGAGCTCCACTTTCTGTAAAAGCCTTTCCACATTGGTTACATTCAAAAGGTTTCTCTCCAGTGTGGATTCTCTGATGTACAGTAAGGTATCCTTTACGCCTAAAAACCTTTCCACACTGGTTACATCCATAAGGTTTCTCTGCTGTATGGATTTTATGATGAAGAGGAAAACTATTTTTATATTTGAAAATATTTCCAGATTGGTTACATTGAATAGGTTTCCCTGTAATGTGGATTCTCTTATGTCCAGGAAGAGCCCACCTTTCTGTGAAAACTTTTCCACTTTGATTATACTCATAAGATTTCTCTCCACTGTGGATTTTCTCAAGTGTATGACATACATCTTTCCAAGAGAAGTGACCACGACCATCACTGATGAATCTTGGCTTGTGACTTTCAGCTACAGGAAGACTTAGCTCTGGAATTGTTTCCTTCATTTCAAATCTGATTTCTCTTTCTGGAAAAAAAAAAGGAAGACAACAATAAAACAAATAGAGATACTCCCACACATCTCTAGTCATTTCCTCTTCCCTCCATCACTAGAATAGAAACTTAGTAATTTTCTATTTCCCAAAATAGCCAGTAAATGTCCATAATCAGTCACTTAAAATTTATATTAGTTCACATCCCAAGGATGATTTAATTTCTAATGAGCTTTGTGCTTAAATACATTAGATTCTTACAGTAAGCCTGTGACAATACAGAAAGTACCTTCATTCTAACTGTATGCCCAACTCAGGCCAACATCTCAGAATGGTTGAGTGAGTTGAACCAAATCCCAGCAGCTGAGACTGGAATTCACATTCTGTGGATGGGTATGTTCTCATTACAACATTTGATAAATTATCTCCACTCTCAATTTTCCCCTTTCCCTTTCATTGTCTGTATGTTCTGGTGATCACTTTTAATTTTATGTATTTATTTTTTCTACATTATCTGAGATCACACTCACAATATTAACACTCTTGCTTTTCATAGTTTTTTGTTTTTTTTTCTTCTTTTATCTAAGGCATAAGTGATTTAGTTCTGATCCATTCCTTTTTTTTTTTTTAAGATAGCCATTACTTATTTCTTTTTAAAAAGTATCATTCCCTTTCTCTCTAAAACACAGCATTGACTTCAGGGTAACCCCATGAAGCCTCAGTCACCACAACTTTCATACTCCTGGTGGCACCCACTCACCTGGAGAGCAGCTCCTCAGGCCTTTCTGGTCCAGCATCCATTGTGATTTTCTTTGCTTAAAATAAGAGATCACATATTCATTGGGAACTAGAAGCCCTGGAGAAGGAAACCAGTTAGGGAAGAAGATGAAGAGAAATTTGTCAGTTTTCCTGAGGGAATGGGTGAAGATCCAGAGCTGCCTCAATTTTGAGATTTGCCCCTTTAGGTTCACGTATATCAGTCTATACTCATCCATTAGTGCTGTGAAGGAAGGAACTCCCAATAGGATGTGCCCCATTCTGCTCTTGTACCACTTGTTCTGAGAAAGAACCAAATGCTTCCCTATCATACCCCTTCCTCTCTTTTAGGCTCCATTCTGGCAGAAACTTTTAACCTGGGTAAAAAGAGTTATAGGGCCTGAGAAGCCTTGAACCTGATCAACAGCGCCCTTAGTCTTGCCACATCTTCTTCACAGAAGGGCAGACAAATCCTATAGTTTCCTTTATTCATTATCTAGAAATTATCTAAAAATTTAAGGGAGCTGGTAATACAGTGGAGATAGACATAGTGTACCTGAGTCTAAATTAAGCCTGAGACAGTTACTAACTGTATACTCTTGTGTAAGTAAATTAAATCTGTTTGCCTTAGTTTCCTCATCTCTTAAATGGGGATAACAGTATACCTAACTTGAAAGGTTAATATGACATAAATGGACAGATTCTGCTTTATCTTTCATTTACAAACAAGCAATTCTGTAACATAGTATAATAAAAAAGATGAACATGAAACTACAAATCTATAATGTATGACTTGCTATTTCTTTCAAACAGACAATCAAATTGTCAATAGATTTTTTTTCCTTGACTTTGCCTGTCCCCATCTGGATGCAAATAGAATCTGTATTTCCTTATTTGTCTACAATTTTGGAACTTAAGAATAGTCAAAATTGTTCATTTCCTGGAAGTTGTTCTTATATAATATTGTTGGGAATATATTGTAAATAAAGCAGATGGCACAACACTTGGCGATAGGAGTTAAAAAGAAATGCTTATTCCCTTCCATCCCTTTCCCACTATTCATGATGGAATTTGAAGGCAATGGGAAGGCAGATCAAGGACAAACTTCCTTTCTTGGAACAACTAGGATTTTGGGATATAAATAGATGCTCTTAAAAAAGATATTCCAAATACTCAAACTATGCTAAAGAAGAATGGTTTGTAAGGAAAACCTGTTAGAGCAATTTTCAGAGATTTGGTAGTAAATTTGTGTCCAAGCAGATGTTAGATAATATAACCTCTGAGATTAGTTCCATGTCTGAGATGCTTCTACACTGATTTGATCTCTGACTTGAACCTGCCTAAAATTCGTAGGAGATACTTCAGGAGCAACAAAGGACACCCTCTGTTTCCTATCATACAATGCAAACTACAGGAGGATCCTGTGTCTTAGACACAGGAGACCAGTAGTTTTCCCATTCTGAGAACCCCCTTTCCCCTCACTAGACCCTGGACCCAAGGATATTCCCTTTGATTGCATCTTCAGAGTTACCCAGGGAGAGCAGGTTCCAGGCATTCTCCAACATGACCTCCTTGTACAACTCCTTCTGAGGATCATCCAAGAGGCCCCACTCCTCCTGGGTAAAGTCCACAGCCACATCCCTGAATGTCACCAACTCCTAAACCAACAAAAATCATGAGATGTAGAGCTGGAAGTTCCTTCAGAATTCAAGAATCCAACACCCTTCAATTGGAAATTGAAGCACAGAGAAAGGATTTATTTGCTCAAAGGTCACACCATTTTGGAGGGTCAGAGTCAGCTCCTGGAACCGTGGTCAATAAGAGTCTCATTGCATTTTGAGAAAAGCATTTTATAGGATCAGTTGGAAAAAAGCTGAGAAATGTTTTATGTGGAATCAGGAAGAAAGTTTGTGTTTTATCTGGGAGGTAGATGGACCTGGAGAGAACTAGAGGGTGATGGGAAATTTCTTCCTCAGCAGAACTGATTCTAGTGATATATTGTAAAGAAAATTCTGTGAAGAGTTTGTGAGAAGCTGCCAAGTACAGCATACTCTGGGAGAAAAAAGATTTATGTGATCATTTAAAAGAGAACAGAATTAAAGAAAAGTTTTTTTGTTTTTGTTTTTTCTGAGAAGCTGGAATAAAGTCTTATCTAATGAAAAATGAGGATTCTGAAGATATATTGATGAGGCTCTGGATAGCATTATGTGGTAGGAGACAAATTTCCAGAGGAATCAAGTAGAATTACCTGCTGTTATATTGAAAGCCTGAGGTCCCTCTGGATATGAAGTTGTCATGGGCAAAACAGCCCGCATTTTTAATTGAATTTATTTATTTGAGTTAAAAAGCCAACAGATTGACGAGATATTGGGAAGGACGGAGAGATCTGAGAACAGCCTTCTGATTGGCCAGTGTGTGAAAGAGAAAGATAAGGTAAAGAACTTACAGGAGTATATGAATCCTTTTTATGTATTTTATTTTTTATAATTTCTATGTCTGTGACCTACATAAGTACGGTGTGTGCAAGCTGATGTTTACTTAAAATATTAAATGTGATAGTTAAAAGTGTATAGAAAGTTGCAGATACACAATGAATCCTCCTAAGTTAAGGGAAATTCTAGGAAATAGTAACAAAGTACATGTATAACTGAGAGAAATCCCATCCAAATATGTAAAATATGCATACAGTATCTAGGAATTAAAAGAGTTGTATAAATTCAATTGCAAAGCAAACCTTAAATAAATGCCAGAAAACTTAAAAGGTAGAGGAATCGTCAGTGCTCATGACTAGGTTGTGTCAACATAAAATAACAAATACTACCAAATATAATTTTTTAAAATTTTTATTTTCTGAAGCAATTAGAGTTAAGTGACTTGCCCAGGGTCACACAGCTAGGCAGTGTTAAGCATCTGGGGCCAGATTTGTTCTCCTGACTTCAGGGCTGGTCCTCTCATCATTGCACCACCTAGCTGCCCCCACCCCCTAATATAATTTAAATCTTTACTATTATACTAATATTTGCATTCAAATTTTACAAGGAAGGTGATCTTGGGGAAGACCTTAGTTTCCAAGGAGCCTCAAGACACTTAATGGTTGTGTGACCCTGGGCAAACTCCTGGACACCTGTCTCCGTTTTTTCATCTATGTAAAATGAAGAACATGAGAACAACGCTTTTGGGGTAGCTAAGCCAGGATGGCAGAGGGAGAAGGGAGAGCAATGTAGTGAAGTCCTCTCCAAAGCCTCCTAAAGAGATCTGGACAGTGCCACTGAGTAATTGGGTTTTGATGAGGAAACTTAGAAAAATCAAAGTCCTTCATCTGGTTTGGCTCAGGGCAGGGGAGGCAATGGAGAGAAGAGAAGCTTGTAAACTCAGGGAAAAGTCTGGTGAGGAAGACACTTTACAGGGAGTATTCCTGCAGCCTGTATAACAGGACAGCAAGACTCAGATCCACATTAGGAAGCTGCAACAGGAGGTTTTGTCACCCTTGATCGAGGGTCTGTCACATAAGCAGGGTCAAGGGAATCTGTCCTGGGGAGGGAGGCCCTGGGGCAGGAAGCCAGGAAGTTAGGGTCAGCAGAAGCAGGGTCTTGTGTCAGGCTTGGGATGCTAGGAAGGGTCTTCACTCCAGCCCAGCCAGAAAGGGAGTAACTAGGGAGGGAATCTCAGAATAAAGGGGGACCACAATTCTGCCCCAGAGCCAGCACAGCTGACTAGGAGGCCAGCAGGGACAGAGTCCAGCAGTAATCTGCTCTACTCACACCCAGGTCCCACAGACCTCAGAGCAGGAGGAATGAACAGACCACTTTGGGTATAGGCCTCCTTGCTGCCCATGGGGGAGAGGCTGTAATAAAACAACAGTCAGCACCCCAAGAAAGCAGCAACAAAAGCAGTCCAGACCTTCCCTCCAGGACTGCTGCAGAGCCCAGCTCCACCTTCAAGTCTGATCTGAAGTCATGGGCCAGAATGGGCGAACAAAAAAGCAGACACCCTCCTCATGGCAGCCCTATTGTTATCAGAGACACTGAGGCAGAAATGCAGAGGAGGGACTCCTGTCTCCAAGCCCTGCCCCTTTGTTTAGCTATAAACCCAAGTAGATTCTTAGAAAAGGAAGAGCAGGAGGAGACATGGGGATGACCCAATGGAAGAAAGAATCCGGGTGTTCCTAGGACCTTGCCCACACATCAAACTCTCTACAGATTTGTGGGGGCCAAAGGGCACCCACGAGGCCGGGACAAACACTGTGGCAAATTCAGGAGACTTAACAGGGAAGACAATAAAGGAAAAACAAGTCAGCCAGAAGAGACCAAGATCAGACTTGCCTACCACCAGACTCTCAGAACGCCATTAAAAAGCAGCCGAGACACAAGAGTGCAATTGAGCTTTAGTCCCCACATGCCTTATTATTATTTGTTTTTGATGAGGCAGCTGGGGTTAAGTGACACAGCTAGTAAGTGTTAAGTGTCAAAATTGAACTCCTCCAAGAAAACACAGATCACCTTCCTGAAAGAGAGCCTGGAACGAACTCCCAGAAACAGGGGGCAGCTAGGTGGCGAAGTGGATAGAGCACCAGCCTTGAATTCAGGAGGATTCCAGCTCAAATCTGGTCTCAGACACATAACACTTCCTAGCTGTGTGACCCTGGGTAAGTCACTTAACACCAGCCTTAAAAAAAAAAAAAAAAAAAAAAAAAAAAAAAAAAACTCCCAGAAACATAACAGTCAGAATGCAGAGCTTCCAGGTCAGGGAGAAAAACCCTGCAAGGTGCCCGAAAGAAAGTCCAGTGCGATTCAAGTACAAGGAGCTACCCTTTAGGACCACACAAAATTTGACAACAACATTGTTAAGAAGCTCAGAACTGGGAAGAGGACATGCCAGAAAGCAAAGGACATGCTCTCAGAGCCAAAAAGAATCTCTGAAACAAAACTTCATATCATGCAATGGGGTGGAAGGACCTTTAGTGAAATTCCTTACAAGTATTTTTGATAAAGAAAAACAAAACAAAACAAAAAGAAAAGATTGTAAATGGAGAAAAACTTAGAAGTTGAAGCACAAGGGAAAAGAAATATCAAAAAAGTCATCCAGGATGAGGTAACCCCAGGGACTCAAAATAAAAGGACAAATTATATTCAAGGGGATCAAAGTGGAGTAAAGGTGGGAGGGGCTCTGTTAAGTCTTGAGGATCTTCAGGAGAAACTAGAAAGCAGGAAAGAGGAATAAGCTCAGGTGATGGAGAGAAAGGGGGGCTGGGAAATGTAATCTTAGGTCCACAATTAGACATTTCTGCAAAGGAGGAGGAAGGAAAAATACACACAACATAGAGAGGAAGAGAGAAATACATTTTACTCACCAGTGAAGGGGGGAAGAAGAAAACAGGGAGGGCAACTAGAGGGAGGATGGACTAAGGGAGGGATTAGTCCTAAAACCACAAACTCAAAGGATGTAAAGGAATATGCTCCGATCTTCTGGAGGTGGCCGGGATCTGGGGGATTCGAGTGAATGAGGAGATTCCATAAAGGGCCTGGAAAACTACTGCCCTGAACCCAGATGAGAAAAAGCCAGGCCAAGGTTCCAGAGGAACGGGGAGGAGAAACACGCTGCCTGCCACTTAAGGTGGAGCACTGGTCGGCCGGGGAGCGTTCTGGAGGGTTTAGTCGCTGCGTTCCGTTGCATTTCTCAGATTCGTGGTATGTTGCATGTAACGGAGCTTGTTTGGCTTGTGTTCTCAATGCCGGGGAGCAGCCAGTAAGGAAACGGGGATACAAAGGTGCGTGTGCGGGTGCGGGTGTAGCCACAGCACGTGCCCACTTGTATGTATGAAAATTCTGATCAGTGCCATGGCCGGGAGTTCCCGAGAGCTCAGACTCCCGCTGCCTTCCTCCTGCCGGAGCTGATGGTGCAGATGTAGCTCACGCTCCCGAGGAGCCCATGGGCCAGTCTGAAACAGAGCAGAGGAGGGCCGTTCGCCCAGGATAACACTTACTTCCTCCTTTGTAAAGAAGGGATCCACAGGGAAAGCGCCGCCAGCTTCCCACTCCATCCTCGGTGTCCCTGGAAGGGGTGGTGCGTGCTGCTGGTGCTCCCGTCATGGAGGGCCGGCACTCAGCGGAGGGAGGCGTCCGAGGCCCCCAGGCACACTCCCTCTGGCTCCAGGCTCCCTAGGGAGGTAGCAGAGTCCAAAGTGACTCCATTTTGTAGGTTCCTCATCTGGTCCCGGGCCTTGACCTCAGACACCGCTCCCCCCTCTCCCCCCTCTCCCTGCCCTCCTCAGAAAGCCCAGAGGTACAAGGGGCTTGGGATCATCGGGAGCCAGCCCAGGAGCCCGGGCCCGGGGACGGGGGCGCCCGAGAGAGCGCGGGTCGCGGTGCGCACGGAGGGGCCCGCGGGGAGGAAGCCGGGGCTCACGGATCCCTACGGAGGGTCGGCTCTGAAGGAGGACGGCGAACCTGGAAGCCAGAGGCGGGGGCGGGGACGCGGGACGCCGGGCCTGAGACCGCCGTCCGCCCTCCTCCCGGATTCCTGCGGACACAGCGGGAAGTCCTGGCGGGAGACCCGGGCAGGGCGGGCCCGGAGCGGTGCAGGGGAGGGGAGCCCGGAAGAGGGGGAGCGGGAGGGGGAGGAGCTCATCCAGAGGACGCTCCGGAGAGAGGGATGCTCCCGCAGGACGCTCACCACGTGGTCAGGAGGAGGAGAGCCAGCGGCCCGGGCAGAGAACAGGAGCCGGGAAACCCGGGGGCGCGGGCTCGGACCCACCTGGGAGCTGCGCGCGCGGGGCCCGCTCCGGATCGGAGCTGAAGGGGACGCGGGAGACGGAGCGCAGCCCGGACACTTCCCGCTTCCTCCAACCCGGTCCGGGAGGGGCTGGCTAGTCCCGGAAGCTCCTCCCTGCCCATCCCCCAGGAGACCCTTTCATCCAATCACATCCAGGGGCAGGGTTTAAGGCTTCGCGCCGCGTCTCCCACGTGATCCCTGCCCCGCCCCTCTCCGCCTTCACCCTCCTCCCTCCCAACGGGCACGGAAACTCCTCCCAGGCCTCCAAACCCCGCCCCAGGCTCACGCTGCACCGGGGTCGTCACTTCCCAGGCTGGTCCTCCTGGAGAGCTCCTCCTTCCCTCCCAGACTCGGCCCCTCCTCCTGAGCAGCAAGGCTGACCTGCTAACAGAAGGGGGCGCGAGAAGAGCGTTGTCCCATTCTGAGTGAGAGAGACCCCTCAGTCCCCTCGTGCTGGGGACCGACGGGTGTTTTAAAGAATAATTATATGTAAAATGTCGGTAATAATATACATTATCTGATAGACTGTCCCCTGAATGAGGAAAAGTTGGAGTGGCAGCTCTGCCCTGGCGCCCCTTTAGTCTCAGCAGGGCCTGGCCGGGATTCCCGAGCGGGGGGAGGGGATGCAGCCTCCGGGCCGGTGACCCGAGGACAGGAGAAGTCAGGTGACTCGCGGAGCTCCCTCCCGAGACTAGGAGGTTTAATTTTCTTTCCCAGCCCTGCTGAGGGCCGCACGGGAGTGAAGGACTCCACAATAGCAACGACAAATGCCCTGGGAGCTCCCAGCCTGCTTCAGGCGAGACTCGGCCCTGCGGGGGGCGCCACAGGGCCCGGAGCCCCCTCTGCAGTCAGAACTTCAGAGGTTTGACCCCTGCCTCGGACACTCAGCCCGCTGTCAGCCTGGCCAAGTCCCTCGGGCCGGGTGCCTGTTTCCTCTCCTGTAAAAGGAGCTGCAGAAGGAGCCGCACACCAGGCTTTGTCCCCCAGAAAGGCGCGGACCACAGAGCCCACGAAGCTGCTGCGACGGCCTGAAGCCCCCGGTGGGCGTGGACGCCGATGGCTGTCACGCCGTCCCACGGGGTCACGGCCCCGCTCCGTGAGACATCCTTCCCCTGAGGAGCCTCGTTCTGCGTCTTCCGCATCTGCCTCTCGCTCAGTTCCGGGAGTTTAGGCATCGCACCGGGCTCTACATCTGATCCCCCTTTAGGAAAGCCTCTTCAGAAAAGGGGGGCCAAGCCAGAGCTGCGCACGCGCCAGCCCGGACGGTAGTTCTTCTTTTAGGGTGACCGCTGTCCGCCTCGGGGATGTCCGCTGTAGCCTCAGAGTCGAGATGTTTCACCATGGAAAGCAGCTAATAAAACGTTTTCTGCGTGAATAAATTCGGCCAGGAACCTGCTGCATTAGTTGCACAGAAAGAGCTGCTTATTTAGGAAGGACGCGCAAGTTTGCTAATTCAGCAAAGACCTAGGTTCACAGGCCCCATATGCTGCTGCCTCTCCCAAGCGCCAGTCACCTCGGGAAGGCTAAGGGCGCTCATCTGAACTGTGAGCCCAATGGGAAGCTGAGCACCCGGCAGCAAGTGGCTTTCAGGGTTACCTTCAGGCTCCTCTTTGGCGTCTCAGGTCCACAGGATCAAAGGATTTAGAACCGGAGCACACCTTCGTGCCCACCCAAATGCAATGAGAGCCACTTAGTTGCACTTACTCCCCCCAAGCCAGAGAGCCACAGAGCCAGGATTTCTGCCCATGTCCTCTGACTCAAAATCTAGCGACCTTTCCATGCTGTTGGTTGGAATAGAGAGAGAAGGTAGGAACTTACTGGAATATGTGAATTCTTTTTCTGTATTTTATTTTCATTATTTCTGTCTCCCCTATGACCTGCATAATATGTGCAGGCCTATATTTACTTGAGCCTTGGACAGCTATAAATGTATTTCTTTTTTTTCCTTTTTAAGAGTTTTTATTTACCAGATATATGCATGGGTAATTTTACAGCATTGACAATTGCCAAACCTTTTGTTCTAATTTTCCCCTCCCCCCCAGATAGCTAGTTGACCAATACATGTTAAATATGTTAAAGTATAAATTAAAAATAATATATACAAACATATTTACTTAACCTGAGCTGATGACATTTATCAGTATTTAACATTTATTGATATTTAACCTATTAGCTTTGACCTCTGTTTAATTATCTAAAAGTCTGAAGGTCTAATTTTCTGTTTCCTAGAAATCAGGTGATTTCAGGGAAACAAAAACCTTCCATTCCAATCCCTCCAGATACCAGCAACTAATTAGATGCCTCCCCTTCCCCTTCTTGATGCTCTCTTAATTGTGATGTAAACTTGTATAAAACCTGAGTATCTTTACTACTTCTTTAGCCCTCTTACCAGGTGCTTTCTCATCTAGTGATGGGATGGCTCATCCTTTGGAGGTTTCAATGAACAACTTTTCTGCTTTTTACTGAGTGAACTTTTAGTAGTTATTTTGGGTACAGGTCTTTTACATCCCTCACACTGGCTTTCCTATAGGCCTCTACGTAGAAAAGAAGGATCCCACATACCTAAGAAGCTATCTGCTATCTCTAGTCATCTTGTCTTTTCCCTCCTTCTTGCTCCCATTAAGGTTGTGACTAGACTAAGTTAAATATAGAGGGCAGCAGTAATACCCAATGTTCTCTGTCTAATTAATTTTCCTCCTCATTTTAATGACTTTAACTTTTCTTTTTATTAAAGCTTTTTGCTTTTCAAGTCCTATGCTTGGACAATTCTTGCAAAACCTTGTGTTTCAACTTCCCTCCCTTTCCCTCATGCCCTCCCTTACATGGCCAGTAGTTCAATATATGTTAAACATGGTAAAAATATGTTAAATCCAATACAGGCATATATATTTATACAATTTTCATGCCACACAAGAAAAATCAAATCGATTCAGTAAAAAACAAAAAAGAGAGAGAAGCAAAAGAAAATACAAGCAAAGAACAACAAAAAAGCGTAAAAATGCTATGTTGTGACCCACAGTCCATTCCCAGTCTTCTCTCCTGGTGTAGATGGATCTCTTCATCAATGAACAATTGGAACCAGGTTGAATCATGTCATGTTGAAAAGAGCCTTGTTAGATCAATTAGAATTGATCACTGTATAGTCCTTTTGTTGCTGTGTAGGGTGATCTCTTGGCTCTGCTCATTTCACTCAGCATCAGCCAATGTAAGTCTCCCCAGGCCTCTCTGACATCGTCCTGTTGGTCATTTCTTACAGAACAGTAATAACTTACAACATTCATATGCCATAACTTACTCAGCCATTCTCCCCCTGAAGGGCATCCATTCAGTTTCCAGTTTCTTGCCACTACAAATGGGGCTGTCACCAACATTTTTGCACATGTAGGTCTCTTTCCCTCCTTTAAGATCACTTTGGGATATAAGCCCAGTAAGGTACACTCATTTCTAAAATATACAGAGAATTGACTCACATTTATAAGAATTCAAGCCATTCTCCATTTGATAAATGGTCAAATGATACCAACAGACAATTTTCAGACGAAGAAATTGGAACTATTTTTAATCATTTGAAAAGGTGTTCCAAATCACTATTGATCAGAGAAATGCAAATTTAGACAACTCTGAGATACTGTTACACAGCTCTCAGATTGGCCAAGGGAAAGGAAAAGATAATGACAAATGTTGGAGGAAATGTGGGGAAATTGGGACACTGATACGTTGTTGCTGGACCTGTAAATGAATCCAAAGATTCTGGAGAGCAATTTGGAACTATGATCAAAAAGTTATCAAGCTGTGCATACCCTCTGACCCAGCAGTGCTACTACTGGGCTTTCATCTCAGAGAAATCTTAAAGGAGGGAAAGGGACCCACATGGGCAGTTTTTTATTTTCAAGACATATGCAAGGATAATTTTTCAGAATTAACCCTTGCAGATCCTTGTGTTGCAAATTGTCCCTTCCTTCCCTCACCCCCTCCCCTGGATGGCAAGTAATCCAATATATGGTAAACATGTTAAAATATGCATTAAATCAAATATAGGTATACATATTTATACAATGACTGTGCTGCAGAAGAAAAACCAGCTCAAAATGGAAAAAAAAAGAATGAGAAAGAAAACAAAATGCAAGCAAAAAACAGTAAAAAAGAGTGAAAATGCTATGCTGTGCTCCACACTGAGTTCTTACAGTCCTCTCTCTGGGTGTAGATGGTTTTCTTCATCACAAGATCATTGGAACTGGCCTCAATCATCTTCTTGTTGAAAAGAGACACTTCCATCAGAATTGATCATCACATAGTCTTGTTGTTGCCATGTATAATGATCTGGAGGTTCTGCTCATTTAACTCAGCATCAGTTCCTGAAAGTCTCTCCAGGCCTATCTAAAATCATCGTGCTGTTTTTTCTTACAGAATAATATTCCAGCATATTCATATACCATAACTTATTCAGCCATTCCGCAACTGATGGGCAGCCACTCAGTTTCCAGTTTCTTGCCAGTATGAAAAGGGCTGCCACAAACGCAAACCAGTTCCACTTGTTCAGTGAGGAAGAGAGTCATCTAAATCCAGAGAGAGAATCGTGGGAACTGAGTGTGGACCAAACATAGCATTGTCACTGTGTTATTTGCTTGTACTTTATTTTCTTCTGTTTTACTTTTTTCTTCCTTCTTGATCTGATTTTTCTTGTGCAGCAAGATAACTGTATAAATATGTATATACATAAGGGATTTAACATGTATTTTAACATTTAATATATATTGGACTACCTGCCAGCTAAGAGAGGGCGTGGGAGGAAGGAGTGAAAATTTGGAACAAAAGCTTTAGCAAGGGTCAATGTTGAAAAAAATTACCCATGCATATGCTTTGTAAATAAAAAAGCTTTATTAAAAATTAATTAAAAAAACAATGAATAAAATAATCCAACAACACAAAGCATTATTTGCAATTGCCCTTTGTTTAAACCTGTCATTTAATCCAATGCATGATACGAATCAATAGAAACATAATAGTAATTAGCTTTTAATTAGAATAGAAAAGAATGAATTTCTATTTCTAAGTGGGAGTTCCATTCTTCTTCTATTTTCTGACCTCATAGATGTGGGGAAATTTTTTATAATATTCTATTACAAAATCAGATTACAGATGATGTTGCAGTAGATAGACTGGTAGGCCTTAAGACATGAAGATCTAAGTTTTAATCTCAACTCAGAAACTTGATAGTCAAGCCAAGAGGTCTCTGTTTATCTCAGTTTCTTTCTCTGTAAAATTTGTTCTCACAAGGATAAAGCAAGACAATAATTAATTCAGTAATTTAGTGAGGTGAGGCACTATCTGGTGGGTTTCCACCTAGTGGTTTGTGCTGTCAGTCACCAGTTTGTGATATTCATAGGAGCAGGGGACACCCTTTGCAACTCTCAACTTTGCCAAGTGCTGGCATGTGTCAAGCTCATAAATGCTTCTTAACTTGAAGAAGTTCTAAGGAAGATCGGTGCTAGAATATTAACTCATGTCTTCTGAGTCCAAATGTAGGGAATGTTTCCATTATACCATGCTGCCATGCAAGTAGGTGACTGGGTGGAAAAGAAGGATCCAATATGGCTAAGAAGCTGTCTGCCATCGAATCATCTTTTATTTTTCTTTCCTCACCCTCCATGTAGTGTTATGGCTAAGGAAGGCTAAGTATGGAAGGCATCAGCACTAGCATATCTTGTCCCAATATTCTCTACCTAAGTCATTTTCCTCCTTATTTTAATGCTCTTACATTTCTTCATAGATTTGGCAAGAATCAATCCTCTTTTTTACATAAAACCCTTTCCGTATTGGGTACATTCATAAGGTTCCTCTCCAGTGTGGATTCTCTGATGTACAGTAAGATATTCTTTACAATTAAAAATCTTTTCACATTGGTTACCTTTATAAGGTTTCTCTGCTGTATGGATTCTCTGATGTCCATTAAAAGCTCTACTTTCTGCAAAAGACTTTCCATATTGGTTACATTCATAAGGTTTCTCTCTAGTGTGGGTTCTCTGATGTCTAGTAAGAACCACCTTGTCTCTAAAAGCCTTTCCACATTGGTTACATTTATAAGGTTTCTCTCCAAAATGGATTCTCTGATGTACAATAAGAGATGCGTTACGTATAAAAGCCTTTCCACACTGATTACATTCATAAGGCTTCTCTCCAGTGTGGATGCGCTGATGTACAGTAAGTGTTCCCTTGTCTCTAAAAGCCTTTCCACACTGATTACATTCATAAGGCTTCTCTCCAGTGTGGATTCTCTGATGTACAATAAAAGATGCCTTACGTATAAAAGCCTTTCCACACTGATTACATTCATAAGGCTTCTCTCCAGTGTGGATTCTCTGATGTACAATAAGAGATGCCTTATGTATAAAAGCCTTTCCACATTGGTTACATTTATAAGGTTCCTCTCCAGTGTGGATTCTCTGATGTTCTGTAAGAGAGACCTTACCTATAAAAGCCTTTCCACATTGGTTACATTTATAAGGTTTCTTTCCTGTATGGATTCTCTGATGTCTCTTAAGAGCTCTACTTTCTATAAAAGCCTTTTCACATTGGTTACATTTATAAGGTTTCTCTCCAGTGTGGATTCTCTGATGTGCATTAAGAGATACCTTCTGTTTAAAAGCCTTTCCACACTGATTACATTTATAAGGTTTCTCTCCAGTGTGGATTCTCTGATGTACAGTAAGAGATCCCTTATCTCTAACAGCCTTTCCACACTGGTTACATTTATAAGGTTCCTCTCCAGTGTGGATTCTCTGATGTAAAGTAAGATGTACCTTTTTTATGAAAGCTTTTCCACATTGGTTACATTTATAAGGTTTCTCTCCAGTGTGGATTCTCTGATGTACAGTAAGACATTTTTTACGACTAAAAATCTTTTCACATTGGTTACATTTATAAGGTTTCTCTACTGTATGAATTATCTGATGTGCAGTAAGATATCCTTTACAACTAAAAGCCTTTCCACACTGGTTACATTTATAAGGTTTCTCTGCTGTATGGATTATCTGATGTCTATTAAGAGTTCCACATTCTGTAAAAGCCTTTCCACATTGGTTACATTTATAAGGTTTCTCTGCAATATGGATTATCTGATGTCTATTCAGAGCTCCACTTCCTGTAAAAGCCTTTCCACAGTGGTTACATTTATAAGGTTCATTTCCAGTGTGGATTCTCTGATGTACAGTAAGAGCTCCCTTGTCTCTAAAAGCCTTTCCACATCGGTTACATTTATAAGGTTCCTCTCCAGAGTGGATTCTTTGATGTACAGTAAGAGATACCTGATGTTTAAAAGCCTTTCCACATTGGTTACATTCATAAGGTTTCTCTCCAATGTGGAACCTCTGATGTGCAGTAACAGATATCTTATGTATAAAAGCTTTTCCACATTGGTTACATTCATATGGTTTCTTTCCAGAGTGGATTCTCTGATGTACAGTAAGAGTTCCCTTCTCTCTAAAAGCCTTTTCACATTGGTTACATTTATAAGGTTTCTCTCCAGTGTGTATTCTCTGATGTGCAGTCAGATATTCTTTACGACTAAAAATCTTTTCACATTGATTACATTTATAAGGTTTCTCTGCTGTATGGATTATCTGATGTCTATTAAGAGCTCCACTTTCTGTAAAAGCCTTTCCACACTGAATACATTCATAAGGTTTCTCTCCAGTGTGGATTCTCTGATGTACAGTAAGGTATCCTTTACGTCTAAAAACCTTTCCACACTGGTTACATCCATAAGGTTTCTCTGCTGTATGGATTTTATGATGAAGAGGAAAACTATTTTTATATTTGAAAATATTTCCAGATTGGTTACATTGAATAGGTTTCCCTGTAATGTGGATTTTCTTATGTTCAGCAAGAGCCCACCTTTCTGTGAAAACTTTTCCACTTTGATTATACTCATAAGATTTGTCTCCACTGTGGATTTTCTCAAGTGTATGACATACATCTTTCCATGAGAAGTGACCACGACCATCACTGATGAATCTTGGCTTGTGACTTTCTACTACAGAAAGACTTAGCTCTGGAATACTTTCCTTCATTTCAAGTCTGATTTCTCTTTCTGATGAGAAAAAAAAAAAAAAAAGGAAGACAACAATAAAACAAATGCAGACAACATTCCCACACATCTATATGTATTTCCTTTTCTTTCCGTCAGAAAAATAGAAACTCAGTAATTTTCTATTTCCCAAAATAGCCAAGAAATGTCCATAAGCAGTCACTTAAAAATCATATTAGCTCACATCCTAAAGATGATTTAATTTCTAATGAGATTTCTGTTCAAATGCATTGCATCCTTTCAGTAAGCTTGTGACAATATAGAAAGTGCCTTTATTCTCACTGTGTGCCCAACTTAGGCCAACGTTGACAATGATTGAATGAGCTGAATCAAATCCCAGCAGCTGAGACTGAAATTCACACTCTGTGGATGGGTATGCTCTCACTATAGCATTTGATAAATTATCTCCACTCTCAATTTTCCCCTTTCCCTTTCATTGTCTGTACGTTCTGGTGATCACTTTTAATTTTATTTATTTATTTTTTTCTACATTATCTGAGATCACATTCACAATATTAACACTCTTGCTTTTCATAGTTTTTTTTTTTTTTTTTTTCTTTTTATCTAAGGCATAAGTGATTTAGTTCTGATCCATTTTTTTTTTTTGGGAGGGGGGGAGATAGCCATTACTTATTTCTTTTAAAAAATATCATTGCCTTTCTCTCTAAAACATAGCATTGACTTCAGGGTAACTCCATGAAGCCTCAGTCACCACAACTTTCATACCTCTGTTGGCACCCACTCACCTGGAGAGCAGCTCCTCAGGCCTTCCTGGTCCAGCATCCATTGTGATTTTCTTTGCTTAAAATAAGAGATTACATATTCACTGGGAACTAGAAGCCCTGGAGAAGGAAATCAGTTAGGGAAGAAGATGGAGAGAGTTTTTAAATTAAATTAAATTTAATTTAATGAGGGAAAGGGTGAAGATCCAGAGCTGCCTCATTTTGGGATTCACATTTAGTTCACACATATTGGTCTATACTCTTCCATTAGTACTTGTCAAGCAAGGAACTCCCAATAGGATGTGCCCCATTCTGCTCTTGTACCACTTGTTCTGAGAAAGAGCGAAGTTCTTCCCCCACTTCCTCTCTTTTTAGGCTCCATTCTGGCAGAAACTTTTAAGCTGGGTAAAGAGAATTCTTGGGCCTGAGAAGCCTTGAGCCTTATCAATAGGGACCTTAGTCTTGCTACCCCTTCTTCATAGAAGGACATACAAATCCTGTAATTTAAATTATCCATTATCTACAAATTATCTAAAAATTTAAGGGAGCCAGTAGTGCCGTGGAGATAGACATAAAGTACCAGAGTTTACATTAAGCTTGAGACAGTTACTAACTGTATAACCCTTGGTAAGTCAATTAAACTTGTTTGCCTTAGTTTCCTCAGCTCTTAAATGGGGATAACAGTATCACCTAATGTGGAAGGTTAATATGACATAAATTGACAGATTCTGCTTTATCTTTCATTTACAAAGAAGCATTTCCCGTAACATGGCACAATAGAAAAGATGATGGAACACAAAACTGTAAAAACTACAACTTGTTATTTCTTTCAAATAGACAATCAAATTGTCAAGTAGATATTTTTCCTTGACTTTGCCTGTCTTCATGCTAGACATGCCTACTGTTCCATAGAAATATGCATACATATACATCTATCTATCTATCTATCTATCCATCTATATATAAACAAAAAAATGTGTAAAATTCTGCTATACATATTTTTATTAGTTCTTTATCTGGATGCAAATAGAATCTGTATTTCATTCTTTATCTATAATTTGGGGACTTCAAATAGTCAAAATAGCTCATTTTCTGGAAGTTGTTCTTATATAATATTGTCGGCATTATATTGTAAAGAAAGCAGATGGCACATCACTTGGCAATAGTAGTTGAAAAGAAATGCTTATTCCCTTCCACCTCTTTCCCACCATTTATGATGGAATTTGAAGGCAATGGGAAGACAGATCAAGGACAAAATTACTATACTAGGAAGAACTAGGACTTTGGGATATAAATAGATTCTCTTAAAAAAGAATATTCCAGGCCCCACCGGGACGCATAGGCTAGGCTTTAAGTCGCCTTTACTGTTCGGTCTCAAACCTCAGGGAAGCCACTAGAACACAGCGCCCTCAAAGCACAGGAGTGCTAATCACCTCTGAGGCACTTCCAGGGAGGGGGAGGGGAACTCTCTCCCAGAGCTCTCTCTTAGCTCAGCTGCATCCATCCGGTCTGGGAGGAAGCTGGCAAAGAAATAAATAAATAATTTCCTACCCCAGGGACAGACCCCAAAAGATTTTTAAAGTATGAGTAAAAAGCCAAAAAAAACTATAGATTCCTTCTACACAGAGAAAGAGCGGGTATCCAACCCCGAGGAAGTTAACAGCAGAGAGTCAGCAGATAACAGCCTAGAGGGGAACGATTCCTGCCCCCATCACACAACTCTCTCCTTGAAGAGACTATTAAAAAGTTAAGAGAGTTTGAAGAAAAATGGGGAAAGGAAAGAGAAGCTATGAAATTGGAGTTGGAAAAAATAAAGAATTCACAGGAGATGCAGGGAAACAAAATTAGTGAATTAGAAAAGGTAAAAAAAAAATCACAGGAAAGTAGGATTTCTGAATTGGAGAAGATAAAAAAGTCTCAAGAAAATAGGATTTCTGATTTGGAAAAAGAAAATAATTCTCAAAAAAAAATTAGGGAAATGGAAAAAAATTCAATAGAGCAAAATAACTCATTTAAAAATGAAATTGGGCATTTACAAAAAGAACTAAAAACTGTGAATGAAGAAAATAACTCCTTAAAATTCAGGATGGAACAAATAGAAATGAATGATTCATTGAGAACCCAAGAATCAGTCAAACAAAACAAAAAAAAAAATGAGAAGCTGGAGAACAACGTCAAATACTTACTGGGAAAATCTATAGACCTGGAAAATAGATCTAGGAGAGATAATCTGCGGATCATTGGACTTCCCGAAAACTATGACCAAAAAAAGAGCCTAGATTCTATTTTACAGGAAATTATCAAAGAGAACTGTCTAGAGATAATAGAAACAGAGGGGAAAGTAGATGTGGAAAGAATTCATCGAACTCCTTCTGAAATAGACCCTAAAAAAAGAACACCACAGAATATTGTGGCTAAGCTGCAGAATTACCACACAAAGGAGAAAATCCTGCAAGCAGCTAGAAAAAAACAATTTAAATACCAAGGTGCCACAATAAGGGTCACACAAGATCTGGCTGCCTCCACATTAAAAGATAGAAGAGCCTGGAACCTGATATTCCGAAAGGCAAAAGATCAAGGATTGCAACCAAGAATAAACTACCCAGCTAAGTTTAGCATCTTTTTCCATGGAAGAAGATGGTCATTCAATGAAACAGAGGAATTCTATATGTTTCTAAGAAAAAAAACAGACTTAAACAAAAAATTTGATCTACATCCACAAGACTGAAGAGAAACAGAAAAAGGTACACAGAACCCTTGAGAACTATATCTCTGTTGTGGGTATATAGAAAGTACACATGGATAATTTGATTTTACTGATATAAAAGAAAAAAAAAAGGAGGGGGTGTAGTAAAGGGAAGGGGGTAGTATCAGAAAAAGGGGAGGGAGTGATAAAAAGAGGGAAACTACATCCCAGGAAGAGACATAGAAAATACACCATATCTGAGGGAATTTAAAGAGGGGGAGAATCATTGTGTAAATCTTACTCTCATCAGAAGAGGCTCAAAGAGTAAATAATTGTCATATTTGTTTTTCAGAGAATTCTCTATCACCTTATTACAAGGGGGGAGAGGAAAAGGGAAAAGGAAAAGGAGAATAAGGGAAGGGACGTGGAGGGAGGGAGGAGGGATACTTAAAAAAAAAAGGGAGGGCTGTGCGTCACAAGGGGGGTCTATAAATTAAATATTGGGGAAGTGGTTCAGGGGGGTCAAGGGAAAAAGCATAATCTGGGGATAATATGATGGCAGAAAATACAGAATTAGTAATTTTAACTGTAAATGTGAATGGGATGAACGCTCCCATCAAACGGAGACGGATAGCAGACTGGATCAAAAATCAGAACCCTACAATATGTTGTTTACAGGAAACACACTTAAAGCAGGGAGATACATATAGAGTAAAGGTAAAAGGTTGGAGCAGAATCTATTATGCTTCCGGTAAAGCCAAAAAAGCAGGGGTAGCTATCCTTATCTCAGATCAAGCAAAAGCAGAAGTAGATCTCGTTAAAAAAAGATAAGGAAGGAAACTATATCCTGCTGAAAGGTAGCATAAATAATGAAGCCATATCAATACTAAACATATATGCACCAAGTGGTATAGCATCTAACTTTCTAAAGGAAAAGTTAAGAGAGTTGCAAGAAGAAATAGACAGTAAAACTATAATAGTGGGAGATCTCAACCTTGCACTCTCAGATTTAGACAAATCAAACCACAAAACAAATAAGAAAGAAATTTAAAAAGTAAATAGAACATTAGAAAAACTAGGTATGATAGACCTTTGGAGAAAACTGAATGGCAATAGAAAGGAATATACTTTCTTCTCAGCAGTTCGTGGATCCTATACAAAAATTGACCATATATTAGGACATAAAGATCTCAAAATTAAATGTAGGAAGGCAGAAATAATAAATGCCTTCTTCTCAGACCACAATGCAATAAAAGCTACATTCAGTAAAAAGTTAGGGCCAAATAGACCAAAAAGTAATTGGAAACTGAATAATCTCATCTTAAAGAATGACTGGGTGAAACAGCAAATTATAGAAACAATTAATAATTTCACCCAAGATAATGACAATGATGAGACATCATACCAAAATCTGTGGGATGCAGCTAAAGCAGTAATAAGGGGAAATTTTATATCTTTAGAGACTTATTTGAAGAAAACAGAGAAAGAGAAGATTAACGAATTAGGCTTGCAACTTAAAAGGCTAGAAAAAGACCAAATTAAAAACCCCCAACCAAAAATTAAACTTGAAATACAAAAATTAAAAGGAGAAATCAATAATATTGAAAGTAAAAAAAACTATTGAATTAATAAATAAAACCAAGAGTTGGTTTTATGAAAAAGCCAATAAAATAGATAAACCTTTGGTAAATCTGATCAGAAAAAAGAAAGAGGAAAATCAAATTGTTAGTCTTACAAATGAAAAGGGGGATCTTTCCACCAATGAAGAGGAAATTAGAGAAATAATGAGTTACTTTGCCCAACTTTATGCCAATAAATTTGATAACTTAAGTGAAATGGATGACTTTCTCCAAAAATATAGGCTCCCTAGATTAACAGAGGAGGAGATAAATTGCTTAAATAGTCCCATTTCAGAAAAAGAAATAGAACAAGCTATTAATCAACTTGCCAGGAAGAAATCCTCAGGACCAGATGGATTTACATGTGAATTCTACCAAACATTTAAAGAACAATTAGCCCCAATGTTATATAAACTATTTGAAAAAATAAGGGATGAAGGAGTCCTACCAAACTCCTTTTATGACACAGACATGGTACTGATACCTAAACCAGGTCGATCGAAAACTGAGAAAGAAAATTATAGGCCAATTTCCTTAATGAATATTGATGCTAAAATCTTAAATAAGATATTAGCAAAAAGACTTCAGAAAATCATCCCCAGGATAATACACTATCAAGTAGGATTCATACCAGGAATGCAGGCTGGTTTAATATTAGGAAAACTATTAGTATAATTGACCATATTAATAATCAAATGAATAAAAACCATTCAATAGATGCAGAAAAAGCATTTGACAAAATCCAACATCCATTCCTACTAAAAACTCTTGAGAGTATAGGAATAAATGGATTATTCCTTAGAATAATCAGGAGCATATATTTACGACCGTCAGTAAGCATAATATGCAATAGAAATAAACTGCAACCTTTCCCAGTAAGATCAGGAGTGAAACAAGGTTGCTCACTATCACCATTACTATTCAATATAGTACTAGAAACGCTAGCCTCAGCAATAAGAGCTGAGAAAGAGATTCAAGGAATTAGAGTAGGAAATGAGGAAATCAAACTATCACTCTTTGCAGATGACATGATGGTATACTTAGAGAACCCCAAAGACTCTGCTAAAAAGCTATTAGAAATAATTCAAAATTTTAGCAAAGTGGCAGGATACAAAATAAATCCACATAAATCCTCAGCATTTTTATATATCACCAACAAAATGCAACAGCAAGAGATACAAAGAGACATTCCATTCCAAACAAAGGTTGAGAGTATAAAGTATTTGGGAATCCATCTACCAAAGAATAGTCAGGAATTATATGAGAAAAATTACAAAACACTTGCCAAAAAAATAAAGTCAGATTTAAATAATTGGAAAGACATTCAGTGCTCTTGGATAGTCCGAGCGAATATAATAAAGATGACAATACTCCCCAAACTAATCTATTTATTTAGTGCTATACCAATCAGACTCCCAAGAAACTATTTCAATGACCTAGAAAAAATAACAACAAAATTCATATGGAAGAATAAAAGGTCGAGAATTGCAAGGGAACTAATGAAAAAAAACTCAGAGGAAGGTGGTCTAAGTGTACCTGATCTAAAGCTATATTATATAGCAGCAGTCACCAAAACCATTTGGTATTGGCTAAGAAATAGACCGGTAGATCAGTGGAACAGATTAGATACAAAGGACAAAAAAAGGTACATCTATAGCAATCTAATCTTTGACAAACCCAAAGATACCAACATTAGGGACAAAAATTCATTATTCGGAAGAAACTGTTGGAAAAACTGGAAATTAGTATGGCAGAAATTAGATATGGATCCACACTTAACACCATATACCAAGATAAGATCAAAATGGGTCCATGATTTAGGCATAAAGAATGAGATCATAAATAGATTAGAGGAACAGAGGATAATCTACCTCTCAGACCTGTGGAGGAGGAAGGAATTTATGACCAGAGGAGAATTAGAGATCATTACTGATCACAAAATAGAAGATTTTGATTACATCAAACTAAAAAGTTTCTGTACAAATAATACTAAAGTAAACAAGATTAGAAGGGAAGTAACAAATTGGGAAAATATTTTTAAAAGTAAAGGTTCTGACAAAGGTCTCATTTCCAAAATATATAGAGAACTGACCCTGATTTATAGGAAACCAAACCATTCTCCAATTGATAAATAGTCAAAGGATATGAACAGACAATTCTCAGATGATGATATTGAAACTATATCCACTCATATGAAAGAGTGTTCCAAATCACTACTGATCAGAGAAATGCAAATTAAGACAACTCAGAGATACCACTACACACCTGTCAGATTGGCTAAGATGACAGGAACAAATAATGACAAATGTTGGAGGGGATGAGGGAAAACTGGGACACTAATACATTGTTGGTGGAGTTGTGAAAGAATCCAGCCATTCTGGAGAGCAATCTGGAATTATGCCCAAAAAGTTATCAAACTGTGCATACCCTTTGATCCAGCATTGCTGTTATTGGGATTATATCCCAAAGAAATACTAAAGAGTGGAAAGGGACCTGTATGTGCCAAAATGTTTGTGGCAGCTCTCTTTGTCGTAGCTAGAAACTGGAAGATGAATGGATGTCCATCAGTTGGAGAATGGTTGGGTAAATTGTGGTATATGAAGGTTATGGAATATTATTGCTCTGTAAGAAATGACCAGCAGGAGGAATACAGAGAGGCCTGGAGAGACTTACATCAACTGATGCTGAGTGAAATGAGCAGAACCAGAAGATCACTATACACTTCAACAACAATACTGTATGAAGATGTATTCTGATGGAAGTGGAAATCTTCAACATAAAGATCCAACCCACTTCCAGTTGATCAATGATGGACAGAAATAACTACACCCAGAGAAGGAACACTGGGAAGCGAATGTAAATTGTTAGCACTAATATCTGTCTGCCCAGGTTACTTATACCTTCGGAATCTAATAATTAATGTGCAACAAGAAAAAGGTATTTACACACATATATTGTACCTAGGTTATATTGTAACACATGTAAAATGTATGGGATTTCCTGTCATCGGGGGGAGGGAGTGGAGGGAGGGAGGGGATAATTTGGAAAAATGGATAAAAAAATAAAATAAAATTAAATTAAATTAAAAAAAAAAAAAAAAAGAATATTCCAAATGCTCGAACCATCCTAAAGAAGGAAGGAAAACCTATTAGAGCAATTTTCAGAGCTTTGCAAATGAATTTGTGTCCAAGTAGAGGTTAGACAACATAACCTCTGAGATTAGTTCCATGACTGAGATGCTTCTACACTGAATTGATCTCTGACTTCAACCTGCCTAAAATTGGTAGGAGGCAGCTTCAGGAGCAACAAAGGACACCCTCAGTTTCCTATCTTACAATGAAAAAATAAGGATTCTATCTCTTGGACACAGGAGACCAGCAGTTTCCCCATTCTGAGAACCCCCTTTTCCCCTACTAGACTCTGGACCCAAAGATATTCCCTTTGCTTGCAGATTCAGAGTTACCCAGGGAAATGTCCTTACCCAGGGAGAGCAGGTTCCAGGCATTCTCCAACATGACCTCCTTGTACAACTCCTTCTGAGGATCATCCAAGAGGCCCCACTCCTCCTGGGTAAAGTCCACAGCCACATCCCTGAATGTCACCAATGCCTAAAGCAACAAAAATCATGAGATGTAGAGCTGGAAGTTCCTTCAGAATTCAAGAATCCAACACCCTTCATTTTCCAGGAGGAAACTGAAGCCCAGAGAAGGGATTTGCTCAAAGGTCACACCATTCGTGAGTGTCAGAATCAGCTCCTGGAACCGTGGTCAGTAAGAGTCTTCTTGAATTTTAAGAAAAGCGGTTTATAGGATCAGTTGGAAAAAAAAAAAAAAAAAAAAAAAAAAAAACCTGAGAAATGTTTTATGTGGAATCAGGAAGAAAGTTTTTTTTTTTTTTTTATCTGTAAGATAGATGGATCTGGGGAGAACTAAATGGTAAAGTGAAATCTCTTCCTCAGCAGAACTGATTCCAGTGATATGTTCTAAAGAAAATTCTGGACAGTGTTTGTGAGAAGCTGGCAAATATAGCATACTGTGGGAGAAAAAAGATTTATGTGATCATTTAAAAGAAAACAGAATTAAAGAAGAGGTGTATTTGTATTTCTGAGAAGCTAGAATAAAGTCTTATCTGAAGAAAAATGAGGATTCTGAAGAGATATTCATCAGGTTCTGGCCTGCATTAAGTGATAGGAGACAATTTCCAATGGAGTCAAGTAGAATTACCTGTTGTTGTGTTGAAGGCCTGAGTTCACCCTGGGTATGATGTTGTCATGGGCAATACAGCCCACATTTTAAATTTTTTGTAATTGCCTTCATTTGCTTAAAGCATTTATTCCTTGTTTATAATATTTCATTAGGGAAAAGCAAGAGTAACTAGAAAAGAGGCTTCCTTCATTAATTAAAAACCACTTCATGGGGACAATATTGCCAGATTCTTTATGAGAAACATGTTTTAAAGAGATGCCTGGAAATCTGTCATGTTGGGAGAAGAAAAATCATTAAATTGAGTTAAAAAGCCAACAGAGTGACAAACTATTGGGAAGGATGGACAGATCTGAGAACAGCCTTCTGCTTGACCAGTGTGTGGAAGAGAAAGATAAGGTGAAGAACTTACAGCAATGTATGAATTCTTTTTCTGTATTTTATTTTTTATAATTTCTATGTCTGTGACCTACATAAGTACGGTGTGTGCAAGCTTATATTTATTTAAAACTTTAGATATATTTAGTTAGCCAGAAATGATAACATTTATCCTTGTTCAATGTTATCAATATATAGCTTATTAGTTTAAATGTCAGCTCAGTAATCTGAAGTTTGAATGTCACTGATAATTCCTCTCAGAATTAGGGAAACAAAGCATTCCATTCTAATCTTCCTTTGGCACCAATGTTTAACATTCAGTTAGGGGAGAGGGCACCTATTTCTCAATGTTCCCCAACTTATGATGGAATCCTTTATAATAGAACCTAGAAAAGCTGTTTATCTTTACTACTTCTTTAGCCCTCCTATCAGGAGCTTTCTCTTTTCTTATCTTGTGATGGGATGACTCATCCCAGAGGAGGTTTTAATAAGCAACTTTTCTTTCTACTGAAGGATCTCTGAGTAGTCATTTTGGGTAAGGGTCTTCTACATCCCTTGTCTCTATTTCCAGCCTGCTACATGGGCATCACGTGTTTGGCCAATGCACTTAGATTCCTATGGTTTTCCATCTCATTTTATCCTTTTCTGTTGATGTGATCTGTGGTATGGGGTTTGTCATCAAATGATGTCAGGCACCCAAAGTTGGGGTTTGGTCGCGTGAAGAATTCTCTCTGGCCACACTCTTTGAGAAAAGCTAGATGTATTCAGGGGAATAGATTACAGGCAAAATAAAAAGACACAATGGACACCAGGAATGGTCACAAGGAAATAAAATTGGGAGAGCATGTGAAAGAGAAGTTCCTCAGAGGAACTCTGTTACCTAGTTGAAAGGGAGAACCCCTAAGTTCTAAATTTCCTACGGGAAATATAGCAATAATTTCAAGGTTCCCTGACCTTTGAATGCTTCTATTCTAACAATCTGTCAAGGATTCAGGAGCCTTCTGGCTTTAGATCAGTGATCCCAAGGTCCCCCTGACCCTAGAGTGCTACTGTCCTGACAATCTGTCTGTCAATGATTGTAAAAGTCTTCTGACCTAGGAACAGAACAATATGTCTTCCTTAAACTTTAGGGAAGATACATTAGCGATCCTGAGACCCTCTCACCTAAGAGTCCGATTGTTCTGGGAGTCTGTCAGTGATTTCAAAGTCTTCTGCCCTTAGAATAGTCCTACACACATTCGTGACTGACACATTATCTGCTGGTCAGTGATCACCAAGGTCTGACACTCTTACTGTAGCTCACTTAGGATCCGACCTTTAGAGTTCTCTAGGCCAAGAGATCATGTGACTTCTGCAACCTGCTGCCCAAGGCCTCTGGCTCTGCAGAACTCTGGGAATGGGGACTATGTGATTTAGGCCTAGTCTCACAGACTTCTTGAGAAAACTTCAGCCAGTCCCATTGAAAAGGAGAAACAGAGAGGGCACATCCCAGCAGGCAACGTTCCCTGTAGTGGAGCAGTGTTCTCCCTGTCCCCTGCAGTTATCCGCAGGATTCTGAAAGGAAGACACCATGGAAAGGAGGAATCTGGGAATGGCCTGTAAGCAATGGCAGAAAGACCTTCAGGAGAGAGCTCAGAAGGGTCACCTTGGGGACTTTCACTGTAGGACTTGTACAGCGAAAAGAGAAAGAGGGAGAGAGGGGCCATGTATCAGAGAAGAAGAATCTTGGCAAAACAGAGATGGAAGAGGGACAGTGTGGGGAAGCAAAGAAATCCTCGTTGGAAAGGGGAAGAAAAATGGATGAAATTTAAGAGATGAAAACATATTTAAAGAAACTGGAGGGAAAGGACATAGGGACAACAGGAATATTCAAATTTCCGTGCAGCACGTGGAACTTCTACAAAAATGAAGCATAGAGACTCCACCCAAATGTAAAATGGTACAAATAATTAAAACGTCCTTTTATTCCCTGTGAGAAATAGATGGATATTTAGTTGATTTCCCCATATTTAATTATTGAGAATTTAATTGGAGAAATGAAACTTAAATTAGAAACCTGAAACCCAGAAGGCCATCAGAAACTAATTAAGGGTGGAGGTCATCTTCCCCCCCCCCCCCCAGAATGTAACCTCCTGGGGGCAGGGCCTGACTTTTGTAATCAGGGGCAGTGGCCTGACACCTGAAAAGAATGTCTTGGTCTTTGCCCCTAGCCCTCCTCAACTACCTTCCCCCTCTATGAATGGGTTATGTATGGGAGCAGAGACACAAGTCCTGTCACTTCAGTAACATCCAGTTAATAGGGAATCAGGGGAGGGAGTGGGCTCAGGAAAAGAAATAAAATGCTGCCTTTGAAGTGTCAAAGGTCGAAGGTAAAAGAAATGTTTCCTGCATTCATCAGTCAATCAGTGGAGCTCTCGGTAAGAGATTTTGTTTCTTCTTTTCCCTAATGAAAGAAGAAGGGAAATTGATACAGGGATCAGCAACAAATGACAGAAACCTAAGTGGAGATTTACCAGTGAGGTATTAATGACTGAATCGGAGAACAAGGATTCAGGGATCTCAGAAATGATAACTTTGTGAAAGGAAATGAGAAAGGTGAAACAATATCCCCAAATTTCTGGGAATCAACTCACGGAGTCCTCAGGGGGGAAACACAGACTACAACCACACATTAAGTGTGATAGCTATTAGTTTGTAGAAAATTGCAGTATACACACTGAATCCTCCTAAAGTTAAGGGAATTTCTGGGAAATAGTAACAAAGTACAGGAATAATTGAGAGAAACCCCATCCAAATATGCAAAACATGCATACAGTATCTAGGAATTGAAAGAGTTGTATAAATTCAATGGCAAAGCAATCCTTAAAGAAATGCCAGTCAACCTAAAAGGTAGAGGAATCATCAGTCCTCGTGACTAGGTTGTCAACATAATGAAAATACCACAAAATATAATTTTTAAAATTTTTATTTTCTGAAGCAATTAAAATTAAGTGACTTGCCCAGGGTCACACATTGAGGAAGTGTTAAGTGTCCAAAGCCAGATCTGTTCAGTTCTTCTGACTTCAGGGCTGTTCCTCTCTCCATTGCACACCTAGCTACCCCCCCTCTCCACCCATTAATATAATTTAAACCTTTACTGTTACACTAACATTTAGATTGAAATTTTACAAGGAAGGTTATTTGGGGGAAGACCTTAGTTTCCAAGGAGCCTCAAGACACTTAATGGCTGTGTGACCCTGGGCAAACTCCTGGACACCTGTCTCCGTTTTTTCAAATTGAAGAACATGAGAACAACGCTTTTGGGGTAGCTAAGCCAGGATGGCAGAGGGAGAAGGAGAGGCAATGCAGTGAAGTCCTCTCCAAAGAAACCTAAGAGATCTGGACAGTACCACTGAGTGACTGGGTTTTGATGAGGAAACTCAGAAAAATCAAAGTCATTCATCCTATTTGGCTCAGGGGAAGTGAGACAAGGGAGAGAAGAGAAGCTTATAAATCCTGGGGAAAGGTCTGGTGAGAAGACACTTTACAGGGAGTATTCCTGCAGTCAGATCCTATATAACAGGACAGCAAGACTCAGATCCACATTAGGAAGCTGCAACAGGAGGTTTTGTCACCCTTGAGCCAGGTCCCAGGCACACAAGTGTCAAGGAAATCTGTCCTGGGGCAGGAAGCCAGGAAGTTAGGGTCAGCATAAGCAGGGTCTTGTCTCAGGCTTGGGATGCTAGGAAGGGTCTTCACTCCAGCCCAGCCAGGAAGGGAGTAACAAGGGAGGGAATCTCAGAATAAAGGGGAACCACAATTCTGCCCCAGAGCCAGCACAGCTGACTAGGAGGCCAGCAGGGACAGAGTCCAGCAGTAATCTGCTCTACTCACACCCAGGTCCCACAGACCTCAGAGCAGGAGGAATGAACAGACCACTTTGGGTATAGGCCTCCTTGCTGCCCATGGGGGAGAGGCTGTAATAAAACAACAGTCAGCACCCCAAGAAAGCAGCAAAAGAGCAGTCCAGACCTTCCCTCCAGGACTGCTGCAGAGCCCAGCTCCACCTTCAAGTCTGATCTGAAGTCATGGGCCAGAATGGGCGAACAAAAAAGCAGACACCCTCCTCATGGCAGCCCTATTGTTATCAGAGACACTGAGGCAGAAATGCAGAGGAGGGACTCCTGTCTCCAAGCCCTGCCCCTTTGTTTAGCTATAAACCCAAGCAGATTCTTAGAAAAGGAAGAGCAGGAGGAGACCTGGGGATGACCCAATGGAAGAAAGAATCCGGGTGTTCCTAGGACCTTGCCCACACATCAAACTCTCTACAGGTTTGTGGGGGCCAAAGGGCACCCACGAGGCCGGGACAAACACTGTGGCAAATTCAGGAGACTTAACAGGGAAGACAATAAAGGAAAAACAAGTCAGCCAGAAGAGACCAAGATCAGACTTGCCTACCACCAGACTCTCAGAACGCCATTAAAAAGCAGCCGAGACACAAGAGTGCAATTGAGCTTTAGTCCCCACATGCCTTATTATTATTTGTTTTTGATGAGGCACCTGGGGTTAAGTGACACAGCTAGTAAGTGTTAAGTGTCAAAATTGAACTCCTCCAAGAAAACACAGATCACCTTCCTGAAAGAGAGCCTGGAACGAACTCCCAGAAACAGGGGGCAGCTAGGTGGCGAAGTGGATAGAGCACCAGCCTTGAATTCAGGAGGATTCCAGCTCAAATCTGGTCTCAGACACATAACACTTCCTAGCTGTGTGACCCTGGGTAAGTCACTTAACACCAGCCTTAATGCAGAGCTTCCAGGTCAGGGAGAAAAACCCTGCAAGGTGCCCGAAAGAAAGTCCAGTGCGATTCAAGTACAAGGAGCTACCCTTAGGACCACACAAAATTTGACAACAACATTGTTAAGAAGCTCAGAACTGGGAAGAGGACATGCCAGAAAGCAAAGGAAATGCTCTCAGAGCCAAAAAGAATCCCTGAAACAAAACTTCATATCATGCAATGGGGTGGAAGGACCTTTAGTGAAAGTCCTTACAAGTATTTTTGATAAAGAAAAACAAAACAAAACAAAAAGAAAAGATTGTAAATGGAGAAAAACTTAGAAGTTGAAGCACAAGGGAAAAGAAATATCAAAAAAGTCATCCAGGATGAGGTAACCCCAGGGACTCAAAATAAAAGGACAAATTATATTCAAGGGGATCAAAGTGGAGTAAAGGTGGGAGGGGCTCTGTTAAGTCTTGAGGATCTTCAGGAGAAACTAGAAAGCAAGAAAGAGGAATAAGCTCAGGTGATGGAGAGAAAGGGGGGCTGGGAAATGTAATCTTAGGTCCACAATTAGACATTTCTGCAAAGGAGGAGGAAGGAAAAATACACACAACATAGAGAGGAAGAGAGAAATACATTTTACTCACCAGTGAAGGGGGGAAGAAGAAAACAGGGAGGGCAACTAGAGGGAGGATGGACTAAGGGAGGGATTAGTCCTAAAACCACAAACTCAAAGGATGTAAAGGAATATGCTCCGATCTTCTGGAGGTGGCCGGGATCTGGGGGATTCGAGTGAATGAGGAGATTCCATAAAGGGCCTGGAAAACTACTGCCCTGAACCCAGATGAGAAAAAGCCAGGCCAAGGTTCCAGAGGAACGGGGAGGAGAAACACGCTGCCTGCCACTTAAGGTGGAGCACTGGTCGGCCGGGGAGCGTTCTGGAGGGTTTAGTCGCTGCGTTCCGTTGCATTTCTCAGATTCGTGGTATGTTGCATGTAACGGAGCTTGTTTGGCTTGTGTTCTCAATGCCGGGGAGCAGCCAGTAAGGAAACGGGGATACAAAGGTGCGGGTGCGGGTGCGGGTGTAGCCACAGCACGCGCCCACTTGTATGTAAGAAAATTCTGATCAGTGCCATGGCCGGGAGTTCCCGAGAGCTCAGGCTCCCGCTGCCTTCCTCCTGCCGGAGCTGATGGTGCAGATGTTGCTCACGCTCCCGAGGAGCCCATGGGCCAGTCTGAAACAGAGCAGAGGAGGGCCGTTCCCCCAGGATAACACTTACTTCCTCCTTTGTAAAGAAGGGATCCACAGGGAAAGCGCCGCCAGCTTCCCACTCCATCCTCGGTGTCCCTGGAAGGGGTGGTGCGTGCTGCTGGTGCTCCCGTCATGGAGGGCCGGCACTCAGCGGAGGGAGGCGTCCGAGGCCCCCAGGCACACTCCCTCTGGCTCCAGGCTCCCTAGGGAGGTAGCAGAGTCCAAAGTGACTCCATTTTGTAGGTTCCTCATCTGGTCCCGGGCCTTGACCTCAGACACCGCTCCCCCCTCTCCCCCCTCTCCCTGCCCTCCTCAGAAAGCCCAGAGGTACAAGGGGCTTGGGATCATCGGGAGCCAGCCCAGGAGCCCGGGCCCGGGGACGGGGGCGCCCGAGAGAGCGCGGGTCGCGGTGCGGACGGAGGGGCCCGCGGGGAGGAAGCCGGGGCTCACGGATCCCTACGGAGGGTCGGCTCTGAAGGAGGACGGCGAACCTGGAAGCCAGAGGCGGGGGCGGGGACGCGGGACGCCGGGCCTGAGACCGCCGTCCGCCCTCCCGGATTCCTGCGATTCCTGCGGACACAGCGGGAAGTCCTGGCGGGAGACCCGGGCAGGGCGGGCCCGGAGCGGTGCAGGGGAGGGGAGCCCGGAAGAGGGGGAGCGGGAGGGGGAGGAGCTCTTCCAGAGGACGCTCCGGAGAGAGGGATGCTCCCGCAGGACGCTCACCACGTGGTCAGGAGGAGGAGAGCCAGCGGCCCGGGCAGAGAACAGGAGCCGGGAAACCCGGGGGCGCGGGCTCGGACCCACCTGGGAGCTGCGCGCGCGGGGCCCTCTCCGGATCGGAGCTGAGGGGGACGCGGGAGACGGAGCGCAGCCTGGACACTTCCCGCTTCCTCCAACCCGGTCCGGGAGGGGCTGGCTAGTCCCGGAAGCTCCTCCCTGCCCATCCCCCAGGAGACGCTTTCATCCAATCACATTCAGGGGCAGGGTTTAAGGCTTCGCGCCGCCTCTCCCACGTGATCCCTGCCCCGCCCCTCTCCGCCTTCACCCTCCTCCCTCCCAACGGGCACGGAAACTCCTCCCAGGCCTCCAAACCCCGCCCCAGGCTCACGCTGCACCGGGGTCGTCACTTCCCAGGCTGGTCCTCCTGGAGAGCTCCTCCTTCCCTCCCAGACTCGGCCCCTCCTCCTGAGCAGCAAGGCTGACCTGCTAACAGAAGGGGGCGCGAGAAGAGCGTTGTCCCATTCTGAGTGAGAGAGACCCCTCAGTCCCCTCGTGCTGGGGACCGACGGGTGTTTTAAAGAATAATTATATGTAAAATGTCGGTAATAATATACATTATCTGATAGACTGTCCCCTGAATGAGGAAAAGTTGGAGTGGCAGCTCTGCCCTGGCGCCCCTTTAGTCTCAGCAGGGCCTGGCCGGGATTCCCGAGCGGGGGGAGGGGATGCAGCCTCCGGGCCGGTGACCCGATGACAGGAGAAGTCAGGTGACTCGCGGAGCTCCCTCCCGAGACTAGGAGGTTTAATTTTCTTTCCCAGCCCTGCTGAGGGCCGCACGGGAGTGAAGGACTCCACAATAGCAACGACAAATGCCCTGGGAGCTCCCAGCCTGCTTCAGGCGAGACTCGGCCCTGCGGGGGGCGCCACAGGGCCCGGAGCCCCCTCTGCAGTCAGAACTTCAGAGGTTTGACCCCTGCCTCGGACACTCAGCCCGCTGTCAGCCTGGCCAAGTCCCTCGGGCCGGGTGCCTGTTTCCTCTCCTGTAAAAGGAGCTGCAGAAGGAGCCGCACACCAGGCTTTGTCCCCCAGAAAGGCGCGGACCACAGAGCCCACGAAGCTGCTGCGACGGCCTGAAGCCCCCGGTGGGCGTGGACGCCGATGGCTGTCACGCCGTCCCACGGGGTCACGGCCCCGCTCCGTGAGACATCCTTCCCCTGAGGAGCCTCGTTCTGCGTCTTCCGCATCTGCCTCTCGCTCAGTTCCGGGAGTTTAGGCATCGCACCGGGCTCTACATCTGATCCCCCTTTAGTAAAGCCTCTTCAGAAAAGGGGGGCCAAGCCAGAGCTGCGCACGCGCCAGCCCGGACGGTAGTTCTTCTTTTAGGGTGACCGCTGTCCGCCTCGGGGATGTCCGCTGTAGCCTCAGAGTCGAGATGTTTCACCATGGAAAGCAGCTAATAAAATGTTTTCTGCGTGAATAAATTCGGCCAGGAACCTGCTGCATTAGTTGCACAGAAAGAGCTGCTTATTTAGGAAGGACGCGCAAGTTTGCTAATTCAGCAAAGACCTAGGTTCACAGGCCCCATATGCTGCTGCCTCTCCCAAGCGCCAGTCACCTCGGGAAGGCTAAGGGCGCTCATCTGAACTGTGAGCCCAATGGGAAGCTGAGCACCCGGCAGCAAGTGGCTTTCAGGGTTACCTTCAGGCTCCTCTTTGGCGTCTCAGGTCCACAGGATCAAAGGATTTAGAACCGGAGCACACCTTCGTGCCCACCCAAATGCAATGAGAGCCACTTAGTTGCACTTACTCCCCCCAAGCCAGAGAGGCACAGAGCCAGGATTTCTGCCCATGTCCTCTGACTCAAAATCTAGCGACCTTTCCATGCCACCACACGGCCTTTCCTATAGGCCTCTAGGTAGAAAAGCAGGATCCCACAGGCCTGAGAAGCTAGGTGCTATCCCTAGTACCTTTTCTTGTCCCTCCTTCCTGCTCCCATTAAGGCTGTGACAAGTATAGAGGGCAGCAGCCATACCACTCTTCTGCCTAATTCATTTTCCTCCTCATTTTAATGATTTTTTTAAAAGCTTCTTATCTTTCAAGTCCCATGCTTGGACAATTCTTGCAAAACTTTGTGTTTCAATTTCCCCTACATGGCCTGCAGTCCAATATGTGTTAAACATGGTAGAAATATGTTAAATCCAATATATGCAAATACATATTTACACAATGATCATGCCACGGAAGAAACATCAAATCAAACCAGTAAAAAACAAAAGAGAGAGAGAGAAGCAAAAGAAAATGCAAACAAAGCACAACAAAAAGTATAAAAATGCTATGTTGTGACCCACAGTCCTCTCTCTGAGTGGATCTCTTACATCACTGAAGAATTGCAACTGGTTTGAATCATGTGATGTTGAAGAGAGCCACGTTCCTCAGAATTGATCACTGTATAGTCCTGTTATTGCTGTGTAGGGCGATCTCTTGGTTCTGCTCATTTCACTCAGCATCAGCCAATGTAAGTCTCCCCAGGCCTCTCTGACATCGTCCTGTTGGTCATTTCTTACAGAACAGTAATAACGTACAACATTCATATGCCATAACTTACTCAGCCATTCTCCACCTGAAGGGCATCCATTCAGTTTCCAGTTTCTTGCCACTACAAATGGGGCTGTCACCAACATTTTTGCACATGTAGGTCTCTTTCCCTCCTTTAAGATCACTTTGGGATATAAGCCCAGTAAGGTACACTCATTTCTAAAATATACAGAGAATTGACTCACATTTATAAGAATTCAAGCCATTCTCCATTTGATAAATGGTCAAATGATACCAACAGACAATTTTCAGATGAAGAAATTGGAACCAAATCACTATTGATCAGAGAAATGCAAATTTAGACAACTCTGAGATACTGTTACACAGCTCTCAGATTGGCCAAGGGAAAGGAAAAGATAATGACGAATGTTGGAGGAAATGTGGGAAAATTGGGACACTGATACGTTGTTGCTGGACCTGTAAATGAATCCAAAGATTCTGGAGAGCAATTTGGAACTATGATCAAAAAGTTATCAAGCTGTGCATACCCTCTGACCCAGCTGTGCTACTACTGGGCTTATATCTCAGAGAAATCTTAAAGGAGGGAAAGGGACCCACATGGGTAGTTTTTTATTTTCAAGACATATGCAAGGATAATTTTTCAGAATTAATCCTTGCAAATCCTTGAGTTGCAAATTGTCCCTTCCTTCCCTCACCCCTTCCCCTGGATGCCAAGTAATCCAATATATGGTAAACATGTTAAAATATGCATTAAATCAAATATATGTGTACATATTTCTACAATGACTGTGCTGCAGAAGACAAATCATCTCAAAATGGAAAAAAAAAGAATGAGAAAGAAAACAAAATGCAAGCAAACAACAGTAAAGAAGAGTGAAAATGCTATGCTGTGCTCCACACTGAGTTCTTACAGTCCTCTCTCTGGGTGTAGATGGCTTTCTTCATCACAAGATCATTGGAACTGGCCTCAATCATCTTCTTGTTGAAAAGAGACACTTCTATCAGAATTGATCAAGATTTTAGGAGGAATAGATGTTGGATTTTGTCAAATGCTTTTTCTGCATCTCTTGAGATGATTATATGATTTTTGTTTCCCGATGAACTCTTGTCAGAACGTCTCCAGCCAGCTTCAGTCTCTAGCTCCCTCTGAATCCAAAGCCTCCAGCCAGCATGAAGGTGGACGTGGGAATGAAATCTTCACTCTGCCTCCAAGAGTGTGGGGACTGTGGGTTTCCCAGAATTCAAACCTAGTTGTGACTCTCCCCTAAATCCATGAGTAGTCTTGTTGTTGCTATGTATAAAAGATCTTGAGATTCTGCTTATTTCACTCAGCAATAATTCCTGTCAGTCTCTCCAGGCCTCTCTGAAATCATCCTGCTGTTGTTTCTTACAGAAGAATAATATTCGATCACATTCATATAGCATAAATTATTCAGCCATTCCCCAACTGATGGCAGCCACTCAGTTTCCAGTTTCTTGCAATATGAAAAGGGCTGCCACAAACATTTTTGCATTTCTGGGTCCCTTGCCCTCTTTTAAGATCTCTTTACGATATAAGCCCAGTCAAAACATTGCTGGATCAAAAGGTATGCACAGTTTGAGAGTGCTTTGGGCATAGCTCCAAATTGCTCTCCAGAATGATTGAATCAGTTCTCAACTCCACCAAAAATGTATTAGTGCCCCAGTTTTTCCACTTCCCTTCCACCATTTGTCATTTTGTTTTCCTGTCGTCTCAATCTGAGAGATGTGCAGTGATACCTAAGAGTTGTCTTAATTGCTATTTCTCTGATCAATAGGTGATTTAGAGCAGTGAACTGTCCCCCTATTTACAAAGTTTGAGGACCACTGGTTTAGAATATCTTTATATATGACTAGAAATGTTTTTAATTTCTTTATTTGAAAGTTGCCTGTTTGGGGCAGCTAGGTGGCACAGTGGACAGAGCACCAACCCTGAAGTAAGGAAGACCTGACTTCAAATCTGGTCTCAGACACTTAACAATTCCTAGCTGTGTCCCTGGGTAAATCACTTAACTCCAATGATGAAGGAAGGAAGGAAGGAAGGAAGGAAGGAAGGAAGGAAGGAAGGAAGGAAGGAAGGAAGGAAGGAAGGAAGGAAGGAAGGAAGGAAGGAAGGAAGGAAGGAAGGAAGGAAGGAAGGAAGGAAGGAAGGAAGGAAGGAAGGAAAGAAAGAAGAGAGGGAGGGAGGCAGGGAGGGAGGGAGGAAGGAAGGGAGGGAGGGAGGAAGGAAGGAAGGAAGGAAGGAAGGAAGGAAGGAAGAGAGGAAGAAAATATCTGGGCTCAGCCGACTGTTCCCCTGACCAATTGGAACAGGCCTGTTTTGAAGTTCTTCCAAAGTTTCTTCTTCTGGAAATGTGTTATACTGTAAATATTTGTGGGTTCTCTCCCTCCAAAAAAAAAAAAAAAAAAAAAAAAAAAGAGTTCAGAGACTTAATCTGCTTTTGGTTTGAGAGGTTAGATCTTGGCTCCGCCCCACCTCAATTTAGTAATCTTAACTATGAATGGCAATAGGATGAACTCTCCCAGAAAACAGAAGTGGAGAGCAGCCTGGATTAAAAGCCAGAATGCTACCATTTGTTGTTTACAGGAAACTCATTTAAAGCAGAGTGACACATTCTGAGTAAAGGTAAAAGGCTGGAGCACAAACTGTGATGCTTCATTTGAAGTAAGATTAGCAGGGTAACCATCCTGATCTCACTTCAAGCAAGAACAAAAATACATCTAATTAAAAGAGATCAAGAAGAAAACTACATCCCACTAAAAGGTACCACACCAATGAAGTAATGTCAGTACCAAATGTACATGTGCACCAAGTGGGATAGCATCCACATTCCCAGAGGAGGCGCTGAGAGCTGCAAGAAGAATTAGACAGCAGAACTATACTAGGGCGGGATCTCCTCCTTGGCCTCAGAACTAAATAAATCGAACCACAAAATAAATTAGAAAGAAGTTAAGGACGTAAACAAAATTCTAGAAAAGTTAGCTCTGATAGACTTTTGGAGAAAGTTGAATGGAGACAGAAAGGAATGTGGTTTTTCCTCAGCAATACATGGAACTAGTAAAAAAAAAAATTGACCATACATTAGGGCATAAACACCTCAAAATCAAATGCACAAATATAGAAATAGTAAATGCATAGATAGATATGTGTACATATACATATATATGTATATGTATATATGTGCATAGACACATACACATAAGTGCGTTGGCCAGCATCACAAAGCTAGTCAATATCTGAGGCACAGTTTGAACCCAGTTTTTCCTGATTCTTTGTTGCATAATTAGCTACCTATAACCATCACAACAGGCTTTCAAATTTTAATTTACAATCTTACCATTTTCTTCATCACTTTCTACAGTCTAGACAATCATCAAAACAATTAGTCAAGTGCTGCTGATGGAGTGTTTGTCTCTTTCAGAGGTGTAGATGGTTGAACTGAAAATTTAATAAGTGCTCATTCCAGCACACCATTGGGTGGGTATGATTTATGACAACTTGACCTTCTATGCTCCTGATTGGAGAAAGAAGAGTCTGGTCCTTGCTCCTACGGAGATTTATGTAGTGAATCCTGGGCTGATCCCAGTTGTCTTGCCTAACTTTTTGCCACTGGACTTTGGTGGCTCTGGAGAGGAACATGACTTTTCACAGCTGTGCCTCATTTAAGTCCAGTTCACTCATGAGTCAGAACCTCTGATTACTGCACCTGGAATTAGGAAAGCCTGGCTTCAAGTTGTACCTTAGACACTTCCTAGCTTTGGGACACTGAGCAACTCACTTAATCCTTACAGGCTTCAGTTCAGCTTTGGATTTTGGTTGCTCAGGGTTTGGTTTGGTTAAGTGACTGGACCAAGATCACATAGCCGATTAGTACCTGAGGCTGGTCACTCAGTGCTTGTTTGCCTTTCTGTTGCTGTGTTCATTTTGCATACTGTTCGCTTGGTCCCCATTTTCATGCTAACTTGGTTCATACAAATCTTCCTTCTTTGTATGTATATATACACATCCACACACACACACACACACACACACACACACACACACAAACACACATATATATTTCTATACATGTATATTCCCGGTTGTGTATGTATTCCCATATTGGTGTATATGTGTATTTATTCCCGCATGCTTATAAGCATAGATTCCCATAAATGTGTATATATTTAAATATTCCTTCATGTATTCCCATGAGTCTGTATATTCACATATATGCATACCTGTATGCATTCCCAAATATGTGTATGTGTGCACCTATATTTCCATATATGTATAGGCAGACATGTATCCCTGGGTCTTTTCCATATTTCTCCCACAGATGCATCACTTGTCCCTGAATAAGAAGATTCCATTCCATTCACATGTCATCATTTTTTCAAACATTACCCCGATGGGGTTCACTCCTTTTGTCCTAGATCTTTGCTTCCAGAGAGTATTGCTATCAGTACCTGGCTCCATGTTGGATCTTAATTTCTGTTTCTGGCCTCTTGAGTAAAATCTTTGATTTTAGAGGAAGAAATTGAGGATTGGGGAAACTTTTTTTTTTTTTCTTTCTGTTTCCATGTTGGTGTTCAGTGAATATCCCAATAGGATATTTTTAAAGGGTAAAATGTATAAAAGTGTATCCCTCTCCCTCAGAAATAGCCCATTTAATTTTAAAAAACGTTTCCGTTTTAAAACATGTCTCTGACAAATGAGCATGGAGTTCAAGTCCTTCTTTTATTCCATAAATTAAAAATGCAATATCTTTTTAAAAGACATATAGTAGAGTTAGAAATGCTGAAATTTAGCAGCAGCTTATATATCTGGGATATGTAAAGGTGAGATATCCAAATGAACACTTCAGGTTTCAAACCTGGGTGATGAGAAGTATATGGTGTATGTTCTTACAGATCAATCCTGTATATGATTGTGTGTATTACTGTGACAAAAATGAGAAAGTTCAGGAAAGGCCGGGGTTTAGAGAAAAGGATAATGTAATAAGATTAGCAATGCTGAATGAAATTCTCTCTCTCTCCTCTCCTCTTTACTCCCTCTTTCCAAAACCTGTCTCTGTGTGTCTCCCTCACAGTTTCTATCTTTCTGCATGTCTCTTTCTGAGGTTTTTACTCCCTCTCTTTAACTTTTTCTAAATCTGTCTCCTTCTGCTTCCTTTTCTTTCACTGATTCTCTCTCCTTTTTCTTTTCTTTAACTGTTTCTCTCTGTCTTGCTAATTCTTTTTCTTTCTCTTTCTCACTTTACTTTTATTTATTATTTTAAGATGCTCTTATTCCCAGTTTATAGTTAGGAAACTGAGGCTGAGAACCATCAACTGCCTCATTGAGGAATTAAAAGCTACTCACTGAAGAAATATAAGGGGCAGGATTTGAATCCAGGCTATTCTGACTCCAGGACTACTAGGCTCTCCATCTCTTCCATAACTCTGCACAGTATTAGACACAGTGGGATTCAGTAAAAAGAGCTTTGCATTTGGAGATTTCCACTTTTGTGACTAGAGGCAAAGGGCCTGATCTTGGAATTGAGCCCATGCTCCAGGGCGAGGGTCTTAATACTTAATTCCAATGATGAACCTGGTTCCAACTACAAGATGCCCTCAGGATTGTAAGGGTGTACTTGAGATTCAGGGAAATATGTTTGCCAGTATTCTCCATGTTTACAATTTGTCATCCCGTAGAGTAGGTCAGGACATTTCCAGGTCTACAGGAAAACACTGGGAATTTCTACTTGCACCTTGGAAATTGGCAAACCACCAACATATACTTTTTTTTTTTTTTTTTCTTCCATTTGGAGAGCCATTTAAGCAGTTACCACTGATACCTTAAGTGCTTTAAATGGCCTCCAGCAAGTGTGAAAACCTCCCATAGACCAGCCTTCTCAGGGGAAGATTCACCCTGTGGAACACAAGTTCTTTTTCAAAATTGTTGTTCATCCATCCATCCAGTCATTTATTTTTTACCTATTTATGTTAGGTTCTTACTAAGTGCTAAGTCGGTACTTAACAATTCTCTAGTTCAGGCCTTTCCTGGGAATTTTACCCCTTTGAACTTCTGGGGAGGAGCTTAATGTTGAAAAGGAGCAAGTTCATTGGTAGAAGTAATCTTCCCACAAGCCCTTGCATTACCCCACGCCCATTCTCTGGGAGGATAAAAGAGGGCGGCACTGGAGAGATTGAAGAATCTACTTGAGGTCAGAGTCTGGCCAGGAGATTGAGTTGAGACAGCAGATCTCCTCCCAGAGAGCAATGGGCAGTTTCTGGAGTCAACAGAACTTTACATGTTTATTTATTGATTTTTTTTTTTTTTTACTTATGAAAGCTGAATGTTCTCCCTTAATGCTTCTCCTCCCCCACCCATTGAGAAAATAAGCAATATGATACCCATTACACAGGAATGGAAACTGCCGGAAGGCGGGACTTTTTGGTTTTGGTCTTTTTAGCCCTAGTCTCTAGCACTGTGCTGGGCACCTAGTGAATGCTTAGGACAAGGACGGTGTTTACAGACACAGACGTGCTCCAAAGGATAAACAGAACATATTTTGGAAGTGAATTCATAATGATTTCCTGTATAGTTGAATATCTATAATCTTAAAGTGACTGAATTTTTGTTCTTTCTCCAAATGTCTCAGAGGTACAAGCAAACCTGCAAACCTAGAGCCCCACCCTACACTCTTTTGGATTTCCTGGGATCCATTTTTTCCTGGATAAAAGGCTTTTCAAAAATAAGCCTCAATAAGATTATTCTTCAAAGTGGAAAACTACTTCTGCTGCACCCTCTTGACCAGTCTTCCCAAGTGCCTGAATTTCCCTTTTCAGCAATGGATTCTAGCCTTCAAGTCCCTTCAGTCATCAAGTCTTTCATTAAGATAAAAGATTTCCTAGAAAGTGAAAATGTCAGAAGCCTTTAAACCAACATTTCCCTAGAGATAAATTTCTGAGTTCTTTCTCATTTCCCTACCTACAGTAACAACAGTCTGAGAGCTAGTCTGCTAAAAAGGAACATAACCTAAGAGCTCTGCAAGAAGAGGAAGGAGCTTTCCAAAGGCAAACTCGATTTCTTTTCCATTTACAAAGGACCTTCCCCTGCTGGTAATTCAATGATAACTTGTAAAGGAGGGCAATGATTTGACATATGTGTATAAGATTATAGCTTCCAGTTTGCTATTGTTTCCAGAAATGATTCATTGAAACGAGAGCAGTTTCACTAGTTTGGTGCATAGTAGAGTACTGCAACCATCGGAATTTGCTTATGGCTTTCTACCACCTTATGGTTCCCTTCTTTTGTACTATTTTGCTATCTCTCTCTGCTTCTAAGGCCATAACCCGTTACCTTTTATTAGCTTAATGATGGCTCCTATTCTGCTTCTACACTTTTAGCAAGTATTTCTAAGGCTATTTAAGTTTTGCAAAGTACTTTACAGAGGTTAATTCATTTGATCCTCACAAACAAATCTGGAAGATAGGTATGATATACAAGTGTTTGATTTCCTCTCTGTTACAGTAAAAACAATTTTTGGCATTTACCTTTTAAAATTTTTGAAGTAGAGATTCTCTATTTCCTTCCCTCCCTGACTTTTCCAACCTTTGAAAAGGCAAGCAATTTGCTAGATTATATATTTGCAGTCATGCAAAACATAGTTACATGCAAATTAAATAAATGTAAGAGAAACAAGGTAAAGCATATGCTTCTACCTTCACTCGGATTCCATCAGTTCTTTTTCTGGAGGTGCAGAGCATTTTTCACAAAGAGTCCTTTAACACTGTCAGAATAGCTCCGTCACTTCCAGTTCTTCTCTGAGCAATCTTGCTGTTACCGAGTGCATTGTCGTCTTCCTTCTGCAAACTTTGTGCGAGTCTTCCCAAGTTTTTCTGACAGTATCATTTCTTATTGCATAACAATACTCTGCCAACACCTCAGCAGCCACAGCAATAATAGTTTGGCTCAGTAGTGGGGAAGCTGCCCGAGGGCAAGTTCTGATTCCTTGGATCTAATGTGTCTGCCAGGAATTGTCCTACACGTCATTGGCATGTTGTTACCACTGATGGAAGCATTATTGGGTAACTGGTATGACTGGGTTGGGTGGTTGGCTTTAATGGCAGAGAGTTAGCGTGTACTCGTGTAGTCGGCCTATGTCTTCTGCATCCGATGAAAAAGTGTCAGCATCTTCCATCAGCATGGAACTTTCCCCTCCTTCTTTGCCAGACTGCCTACACTGTCTCAGGTTTTTTCTTCTCATCCCTCCAAAGCTGAGGATTCAACTGTTCCCTTGGGGCAGAACAATTATTTCCGTAGTTTGCTAAGACACATCACCAGCTTAAGTTCTGAGAATACTAGAACATACATTGGTTATCTCTTTTTTTCGTGAAGACGGACATGCTCACAGGGAAGTGGGGAGATGGGGATCACAACAGCACAATCTCTCCAGCACGGCGTCTTTGGGCTGCAGTGGCCCTTAGCCTAGCCCCTTGAGAAAGTAGGGGGCTTACAACTAAGCGGGGGAAATTCTTAAGCTGGGACTTTTTATGTAAGAGGCCAGCATGTCCAGGGAGATGCTTCTTGTCAGAGGCCTGTCAATGAGATGGAGAGATTTGGGAATTTAGACATGGAGGGGACTGAAACACCAGTGGCCTTTGAACATAGGCTTATTAGGACATTGATGTGCTAGCTGGGTAGCTGTGATTGATCAAAGCAAGCTTTTAAAAAAGCCTTCCATGTCTTCCTCAAAGCAGTGATTGTTCTCATTCAGAGCCCTTGGCTGAGGTGACCCATGACCCACCAGAATCACATCGACTATGCAATGCATTATCTGGGGAAGACCATCTTAGGGGGTTTCCCCCTGACATCTGAGAAGAAATCTGGAACAAAAAGAATCAAGTTCAGCTGGAAAACTCCATTTTGTTAGCTCCTTTTCCAGTAATCCCCTCCCATAGACATAAGGTATAACTTCTCTGTCTGCCAAGTTCTTAATTGAGTGCCATTGCTAGAAACTGAGAGGAGCTGGGCAACACCTATGCTGTATAGAGCGAGAAAAGCCCTACACATGACTTTTTCAGTGATCTAAAGTCTGCTACACTGCGCACTGAGGGCAATCAGTCCTGGGATTCAGATCGATATGGAGTAATACAGTGAACGGAATTAATGACATTTGAGTGTCAATAACTATAAGCGGACTTGCCAACCCCCCGCCAGCCTCGGACATCGCACAGGGCACGGCTCAGGTCAGCTGAGCGTAGCCTGGTAAGGGTGAACAAGATGGCGTTGGGAGGAAGGGGGTCTGGATTAGATCAATTCATTGTAGTAAAGATATGATTGCATGATCCTCTAGAGATGATTTTTTGGCGTGCTGCACCTTGGAGGAGACTCCAATGACCATGTGTACTATGAGGAAAGGAATGCTCACTCTGTGTCTGCCTGCAGTTTCCTGTAGAGAATCAAGTATCTGCTATAGGTTAGGATGTGCTTCCCTTAAGACATAGGAACTGGAGACATGCACTGAGGAGATCAAAGGACTTGCTGTCTGTAATAAAGGGAGTCTCACACCACCCTGGCTCTCACCCCTCATTGCTCACACTCTTCGTTCCCCAGGAGAACAGGCAATGCTGGTCACATAAGGCCTGTTTCTTTCTTTTCTTTCTCTCTTTTTTTAAAATGAGGCAATTGGGGTTAAGTGACTTGCCCAGGGTCACATAGCTGGGAAGTGTCTGCAGCTAGACTTGAACTCAGGTCCTTCCCACTTCAGGGCTGGTGCTCTATCCACTTCGCCACCTAGCTGCCCCCATAAGGCCTGTTTCACTCGGGAGTTGGCGCCGAACCCCAACAAATAGCTGTTTCATATCACGAACCCATAATCTCATTTATTACATTCTCATTTGTCTAGTCTGGAAGTGTGAGGAAACCCTTGTGTAGGAGGTGCTGCTAATGAAAAAATCGTCTCTAGAGGATCATGCAATCATATCCTTACTACAATGAATTGAGCTAATCCAAAGTGGGCTTACAGTGCTTAACAACTTGAGTTTTAATTGGGGAAGCTTTGTTTAGAAACAATAATAACTCACTGATTGGCAAAAGTGAAGAAGTCCTTGGAAACTCTCCTATCCCTTTTGGGGACTTAATAGATGACTTGGGACCTTCTTTTTGGAAAAAGTCAAAAAACCTTATGAACTCTGAGGAAGACATTGATAAAAGGTTTTCTGGCACTGAATACCTAACTAAGCTCTCTCAGTATCCCAGGGCATCTTTATTTAGAAGTTCATGTCTAACATGGAAATGATTTTAATATGACCACTACTGGGGGTGAAAATTATGGAACAGAATCTGCAAGGGCATATAGGGAAGTTTACCATTGAGCCAGGTTAGTCTCAGGAGACCCTAACCTTGACTGGAAATGGGACTCCTTCCTTGAGCAGAACTAACTAGTCTGATTAACTGGCAGTTGACAGGATCACACAACTGCAGCCATCCTCAAAAGATACTATTGGCAGAACTTTTCCCTGAATATGTTTTATAAATAGGGAAAATCATGAGACCATAGAGATGTGACCTCAATGACCACACTTAAGAATATGCTTGTGGAAGTGATGAATAAACTCAAGGAATGGATCTAGTAGATAAGAGTACCTGAAGAAATGAGCAGTAGCAGCAGCAACTGGAACAAACTTTCCAAAGGAAAAAAAGAAGAGCAAGAAAAGAAGATGACTGTCTAATAAGGCTCTACAAATAGCTGAGGAAAGAAGGAAAGGGAAAGGAAAAAGACCAAGATATAACCCACTGAACTCAGAATCCAGGGAATATTATGGAGAAATAAGGATTGCTTAAACCAGACATCCAGAGACAGAAGAAAACAATACAGTGGGAAAGTCAAGAGATCTCTCCAAGAAAATCAGAGATACCATCACATACCAGTAAACCTATGCTTAAGATTCTTCAGGTTAGGGTTCAACAATGTGTGAATTGAGAATTAGCAGAAGAGCCAGAGGGTTTTCAGAGACCATGAGCAACTAGAGAATAGATTAAAGAGAAACAAGGGAGTTTTCAAGGGGAAAAGATAGATACTTCTGGTGTACTGATTAGGCAAAAGCCTTTGACAGTATGGATCACAACAAAACGTGGCGAGTCCTCAAACAGATGGGAGAATCAGATCATCTTGTCTCCTGAGGAATCCTCAAGAGGGCCAAGAGGCAACAGCTAGAATTGAATGTGGAACAACCGATTGATTTAAGATTGGGAAAGGAGCCTTGCAAGGTTGCACACAGTCACCTTATTTATTTCACTTGTATGCAAAGTATTTTACGTGAAATTCCAGGATCTGGGACTCCAAAGCTGAAATTAAAGTTGCCAGGAGAAATATCAACAAAGCCAGTCTCAGATATGCAGATGGAACCATTCTGATGGCAGAGAGTGAAAAGAGATGGAGAAGGCTCTTGAGAGCTTGAAAAAGGGGAGTTTGAAAGCTGGCTTCCTGCTGGGGTATGAGAAGAGATACAGGGAAAGTATTAGACTTTTTAAGATTAAATTGTTTGCTTATGGTATATGCAAATGTTATTAATCATTACTGGTTGTTACTGGTAGTATTTTTCAAACTGTTATCATTACTAAGGTAGTTTGAAAGATTGTGACTAGCTTGTGCATGGTGGGGTGATTCTAAAGAACCAAACTGGGGAGTAGCAGGTAAAAAAGAGCAATTACCTCACAAAAATGGGACATGGAAGGAAGAACTAATAGAAAGGCTGGAGGTGAGGGTGGAAGGCTGGCAATGTTGGTGTTAATATCATCTGGCCTGAACAGGAAACAACATCCACATGTGGAGAGAGAGGTCTAGAAGTCTTCTGAACTTGGGACAGATGGATGGTACAGTGGATAGAGCAGCAGCCCTGGAGTCAGGAGGACCCAGCTTCAAATCCAGCCTAAGACACTTGACACATACTACCTGTGTGACCCTGAACATATCACTTAACACCAGTTGCTCGACCAAGGTTTAAAAAAAAAAACACCCAAAAAACACCTGAGGGGTAGGATGAGATTGGGGCTTTTTCAAGGGTATATGGAATAAAATCAGGAAAGTAGGGAGAAGAAAAGCAAAGTAAATTTAAAGGTTTGACTTAAAGAATAAGAGGGTAAGAAGCAAAGAGAAAGTAGAAGGGATAGGACAAAAAGGAGACTTCAAAGAAAAACAGGGAATAATGAAAAGAGGGAGATTCAACTGGTAAACAGAACTTTGTTAAATCTATGAGAACACAAGTCATTTCCCCAATTGATAAATGAAGTGAATGGGCAGTTTTTCAAGGAAAAAAAATCAAAAGAATTTACAGTCATATGTTAAAAAAAAGTCTCTAGATCGCCACGGATTACATATGTAGACTAAAGTTACCTTGAAGTGCCATTTTACACCTACCATATTAGCTAAAATGATCTAAAGGGAGAGGGGACATGCTAAAGTCTTCCCTAGCTTATGAATTTTACTTACAGGGCAGCTACATGGACTGGGACATGGATGCACTGCTGGCAGAACTGTGAATGGATCCGACCATTCTGGAGAGCAATTTGGAAGTATCCTCAAAAAGTTTTCAAACCATACATACCATTTGATCCATCACTGTTTGTACTGGGATAATATCCCACAGATTTTAAATGAGGGAAAGGGACCCACATGTGCCAAAATGTTTGTGGAAGCCCTTTTTATAGTGGCAAGAACGTGGAAACTGAGGGGTTGCCCCTCAATTGCAGAATTGTTGAATAAGTTGTGGTACATGAATGTTTTGGGATATTATTGTTCTGTAAGAAATGACCGACAGGATTTCAGAGAGGCTTGGAGGGACCTACATGAACAGATGTTGAGTAAAATGAGCAGAACCAGAAACAAGAAGACTACATGATGATCACTTCTGATGGATGTGGTTTTCTTCAACAATGAGATGATTCAAACCAGTTCCAGTTGTTCAGTGATGTCATCTAAACCCACAGAGAGAGAACTGTGGGAATTGAGTGTGGACAACATAGCTTTCTCACTCTCTCTGTTGGTATTTGCTTGAATTTTTGTTTTCTTCTCAGTTTTTCTTTTTCTTCTTGATCTTTCTTGTGCAGGAAAACAACTGTATGAATATGTATTCATATATTGGATTCAATATGTATTTTAATATATTTAACATGTATTGGACTACCTGCAGCTAGGGGAGTGGGGGGAAGGAGGGGAAAATTTAGAACAAAAACTTTTACAAGGGTCAATGTTGAAAAATTTACCCATGCATATGTTTGTAAATAAAAAAAGCTTTATTAAAAAAAATAAAACGATGAAAAAAATGTGGGAAAATATAACGCAACAACACAAAGCATTATTTGCAATTGCCCTTCGTGTACATGTATCATTTAATCCAGTGCATGTCATGAATCAACAGAAATATAAATCTATTTAATAGTAATTAGCTTTTAATTAGTTAGAATTGAAAAGAATGAATTTCTATCTCTAAGTGGGAGTTTATCCAATTTTTCTTCTATTTTTTGATTTCACACATGTGGGAAATTTTTGTATAATATTGTTACAAAATCAGATGACAGGTGATGTTGCAGTAGATAGACTGGTAGGCCTTAAGACATGAAGACCTGAGTTTTAATCTCAACTCGGAAACTTGATAGTCAATCCAAGGGTTCTCTTTTTATCTCAGTTTCTTTCTCTGTCTCTGTAAAATGGGTTCTTATAAGGAGAAAGCAAGGCAATATTGATTCAGTGAGGCACTATCGGGTCCAAGGTGGGTTTCCACCTAGTGGTTTGTGTTGTCAGTGCCACCAGTCTGTGATCTCCACAGGAGCAGGGGACACCCTTTGCAACTCTCTTTTGGTTCCTACATGCCAAGGCCTGGCATGTGTCAGGCTCATAAATGCTTCTTCACTTGAAGGAAGATCGGTGCTAGAATATCAGCTCAAGTCTTCTGAGTCCAAACGTAGGGAATCTTCCCATTATACCATGCTGCCATGCAAGTAAGTGACTGGATGGAAAAGGAGGATCCGATATGGCTAAGAAGCTGTCTGCCATCCCTATTCATCTTTTATTTTTCCTTTGTCACCCTCCAAGTGGTGTTATAGTTAAGGAATGGAAGGCATCAGCACTAGCACATCCTGTCCTAATGATCTGTACCCAAGTCATTTTCCTCCTTATTTTAATGCTTTTACTTTTCTTCATAGACCTGGCAAGAACCAATCGTCTTTTTTATAAAAAGCCCTTCTTGTATTGGTTATATTTATAAGGTTTCTCTCCAGTGTGGATTTTCTGATATACAGTAAGATGTGACTTTCTTGTGAAAGCCTTTCCACACTGCTTACAGACATAAGGTTTCTCTCCAGCGTGGATTCTCTGGTGTGATTCCTTTTTTGTAAGTCTTTCCTCATTGGTTACATTTATAAATTTTCTCTCCAGTGATGATTCTCTGATGTATAGTAGGAGTTCTCTTTTCTCCAAAAGCCTTTCCACGTGGGTCATATTCATATGGTTTCTCTCCTGTATGAATTCTCTGATGGCTACTAAGAGTTGCCTGTTGTGTAAAAGCCTCCTTTCCACACTGGTTCAATGTATAAGGTTTATCTCCAGTGTGAATTATCTGATGTTTCTTAAGACTTCTACTTTCTGTATAAGACTTTCCACATTGGTTACATTTATAAGGCTTCTCTCCAGTGTGGATTCTCTGATGTACAATAAGACCTTTCTTGGCTCTAAAAGCCTTTCCACATTGGCTACATTTATAAGGCTTCTCTCCAGTGTGGATTCTCTGATGTACAGTAAGACTTTGCTTATATGTAAAGGCCTTTCCACATTGGTTACATTTAAAAGGTTTCTCTGTTGTATGGATTATCTGATGTACAGTAAGAGATCCTTTACTACTAAAAGCCTTTCCACATTGGTTACATTCATATGGTTCCTCTCCAGTGTGGATTCTCTGATGTAGAATAAGACCTCTCTTGTCTCTAAAAGCCTTTCCACATTGGTTACATTTATAAGGTTTCTCTCCAGTGTGGATTCTCTGATGTACAGTAAGAGATCCTTTACTACTAAAAATCTTTTCGCATTGGTTACATTTATAAGGTTTTTCTTCTGTATGGATTCTCTGATGTACAGTAAGAGCTCTTCTTCTTGTAAAAGCCTTTCCACATTGGTTACATTTATAAGGTTTCTCTCCAGTGTGGATTCTCTCATGTTCATCAAGAGATGCCTTTAATCTAAAAGCCTTTCCACACTGCTTACATTCATAAGGTTTCTCTCCAGTGTGGATTCTCTGATGTGTAGTAAGACTTAACTTTATTGTGAAAGCCTTTCCACACTGATTACAGACATAAGGTTTCTCTCCAGTGTGGATTGTCTGATGTGCAGTAAGACTTTGCTTATATGTAAAGGCCTTTCCACATTGGTTACATTTATAAGGTTCCTCTCCAGTGTGGATTCTCTGATGTGTAGTAAGACTTAACTTTATTGTGAAAGCCTTTCCACACTGATTACAGACATAAGGTTTCTCTCCAGTGTGGATTGTCTGATGTGCAGTAAGACTTTGCTTATATGTAAAGGCCTTTCCACATTGGTTACATTTATAAGCTTCCTGTCCAGTGTGGATTCTCTGATGTGTAGTAAGACTTGACTTTATTGTGAAAGCCTTTCCACACTGATTACAGACATAAGGTTTCTCTCCAGTGTGGAATCTCTGATGTGCAGCAACAGATACCTTATTTAGAAAAGCTTTTCCACATTGGTTACATTCATAAGGTTTCTTTCCAGTGTGGATCCAGTGATGTTTAGTAAGAGTTTTCTTGTGTCTAAAAGCCTTTCCACACTGATTACAGACATAAGGTTTCTCTCCAGTGTGGAGTCTCTGATGTACATTAAGACTTAATTTAGTTCTAAAAATCTTTCTGCATTGGTTACATTCATAAGGTTTCTCTCCAGTGTGGATTCTCTGATGTACAGTAAGATTTTCTTTAGTATTAAAAGTCTTTCTACATTGGTTACATTCATAAGGTTTCTCTCCAGTGTGGAGTCTCTGATGTATAGTAAGCTTTCCTTTAGTACTAATAATCTTTCCACATTGGTTACATTTAAAGGGTTTCTTTGCTCTATGGATTATCTGATGTGCAATAAGAGCTCCCTTGTGTCTAAATGCCTTTCCACATTGGTTACATTCATAAGGTATCTCTCCAATGTGGATTCTCTGATGTCTAGTAAGAGTTGTCTTATCTCTAAAAGCCTTTCCACATTGGTTACATTCATAAGGTTTCTCTCCAGTGTGGATTCTCTGATGTACAGTAAGAGATTCCTTTTTTGTAAAAGCCTTTCCACATTGGTTACATTTATAAGGTTCCTCTCCTGTGTGGATTCTCTGATGTGCAGTAAGAGTTCCCTTTTTTGTAAAAGCCTTTCCACATTGGTTGCATTTATAGGGTGTCTCTCCAGCGTGGAATCTCTGATGTGCAGTAAGAGATACCTGATGTTTAAAAGCCCTTCCACATTGGTTACATTCATAAGGTTTCTCTCCCGTGTGGAATCTCTGATGTGCAGTAACAGATACCTTATATAGAAAAGCTTTTCCACATTGGTTACATTCATAAGGTTTCTTTCCAGTGTGGATCCACTGATGTCTAGTAAGAGTTTTCTTGTCTCTAAAAGCCTTTCCACATTGGTTACATTTATAAGGTTTCTCTCCAGTGTGGATTCTCTGATGTACGGTAAGATATTTACGACTAAAAATCTTTCCACACTGGTTACATTCACAAGGTTTTTCTGCTGCATGGATTTTATGATGAAGAGGAAAACTATTTGTATATTTGAAAGACTTTCCATATTGGTTACATTCAATACGTTTCTCTGTAATGTGGATTCTCTCATGTCCAGGAAGAGCCCACCTTTCTGTGAAAACTTTTCTACTTTGATTATCCTCATAAGATTTCCCTCCACTGAAGATTTTCTCAAGTGTATGATATATATCTTTCCAAGAGAAGTGATCACGACCATCACTCATGAATCTTGGCTTGTGAGTTTCTACTACAGGCAAATTTTTCTCTTTAGTACTTTCCTTCATTTCAAGTCTGATTTTTCTTTCTGGAAAAAAAAAAAAACAACAACAAACAATAAAAGAAATGCAGACACTACACTCTCACACATCTCTATTTTATATCCTCTTCCTTCCATCACTAGAATGGAAACTCAGTAATTTTCAATTTCCCAAATAGCCATTAAATGTCCATAATGAGTCACTTAAAAATCATATTAGCTCACATCCTAAGGATAATTTGTATGCTCTCACTATAGCTTTTGATAAATTATCCCCATTCTCATTTTCTCCCTTTTCCTTTCATTGTCTGTATTTTCTGGTGATCACTTTTAATTAATTTATTTTTTCTACATTATCTGAGGTCATATTCACAATATCAACACTTGCTTTTCGTAAGTTTTTTTCTTTTTATCTAAGGCAGAAGTGATTTAATTATGATCTTTTCCTTTATTTTAGAGATAGACATTACTTATTTCTTTTAAAAATTATCATGTCTTTCTCTCTAAAACATAGCATTGACTTCAGGATAACTCCATGAAGCCTCAGTCACCACAACTTTCATACCTCTGATGGCACCCACTCACCTGGAGAACAGTTCCTCAGACTTTCCTGGTCCAGCCTCCATTGTGATTTTCTTTGCTTAAAATAAGAGATCACATATTCACTGGGAATTAGAAGCCCTGGAGAAGGAAATCAGTTAGGGAAGAAGATGGAGAGGATTTTTAAATTAAATTTAATGAGGGAAAGGATGAAGATCCAGAACTGCCTCCATTTTAGCATTCACCCCGTTAGGTTCACCCATATTGGTCTATACTCATTCATTAGTGCTTGTCAAGCAAGGAAGTCCCAATAGGATGTGCCCCATTCTGCTGTTGTACAACTTGTTCTGAGAAAGAGTGAAATGCTCTTCCCCCACCTCTTCTCCTTTTAGGCTCCATTCTGGCAGAAACTTTTAATTTGGGTCAATAGAGTTACTGGGTCTGAGAAGTCTTGAGACTGATCAATAGGGACCTCAGTCTTGCCACCCTTCTTCATAGAAGGACATACAAATCCTGTAATATCCATCATCCATTGTCTAGAAATTATCTAAAAATTTAAGGGAGCCAGTAGTGCAGTGGAGATACAGTGTACCTGAGTTTAAACTCGCGCCTTGGACAGATACTAACTGTATACACCTTTGTACATCAATTAACCCTGTTTGCCTTAGTTTCCTCAGCTCTTAAATGGGGATAACAGTATCATTTCACAAGGAAGGTTAATATGACATAAACTGGCAAATTATGCTTTATTGTTCATTTACAAACAAGCATTTCCGTAACATGGCACAATAGAAATGATATTGGAACACGAAACTGAAAATCTACAATGTATAATTTGCCATTTCTTTCAAATAGACAAACAAATTGTCAAGTAGATTTTTTTCCTTGACTCTGACTATCCCCAATGGGCTAGAAATAGCTATCGTTACATAGAAACATGCATATATATATATATATATATATATATATATATATATATATATATATATATATATATATATATTATATATAAATAAACATATAGATGTGTAAAATTCTGCTATACATATTTCTACCTATTAGTTCTTTATCTGGATGCAAATAGAATCTTTATTTCCTTCTTTATTTATAATGTGGGGACTGAGAATGGTCAAAATAGCTCATTTCCTGGAAGTTGTTCTTATATAATATTGTTGGGAATATATTTTAAAGAAAGCAGGTGGCACAATACTTGGCAATAGTAGTTGAAAAGAAAAGCTTATTCCCTTCCACCCTTTTCCCACCATTCATGATGGAATTTGAGGGCAATGGGAAAGCAGATGAAGGACAAACTTCCTATATTGGGAACATCTAGAACTTTGCGATATAAAGTGATGCTTATTAAAAAAAGAATATTCCAAATGCTAGAACCATCCCAAAGAGGAATGGTTTGTAAGGAAAACCTGCTTGAGCAATTTTCAGAGCTTTGCAAATGAATTCATGTCCATGTAGACGTTAGATAATATAACCCCTGAGATTAGCTCCATGTCTAAGACGTTTCTACACTGAATTGATCTCTGACTTGAACCTGCCTAAAATTGGTAAGAGGCAGCTTCAGGAGCAACAAAGGACACCCTCAGTTTCCTATCATACAATGCAAAATAGTTCAGGAGGAACCTGTCTCTTGGACAAAGGAGACCAGCATTTGCCTCATTCTGAGAACCCCCTTTTCACCCACTAGACCCTGGACCCAAGATATTCCCTTTGCTTGCAGATTCAGAGTTATCCAGGAAAATGTCCTCACCCAGGGAGAGCAGGTTCCAGGCATTCTCCAACATGACCTCCTTGTACAGCTCCTTCTGATCATTGTCCAAGAGGCCCCACTCCTCCTGGGTAAAGTCCACAGCCACATCCCTGAATGTCACCAACTCCTAAACCAACAAAAATCATGAGATGTAGAGCTGGAAGTTCCTTCAGAATTCAAGAATCCAACACCCTTCACTTTCCAGGAGGAAACTGAAGCCCAGAAGGGATTTGCTCAGAGGTCACACCATTCGTGAGTGTCAGAATCAGCTCCTGGAACCGTGGTCAGTAAGAGTCTTCTTGAATTTTAAGAAAAGCGGTTTGTAGGATCACTTGGAAAAAAAAAACCTGAGAAATGTTTTATGTGAAATCAGGAAGAAAGTTTGTGTTTAATCTGGGAGGTAGATGGATCTCTGGAGAACTAGAGGGCGATGGGAAATTTCTCACCAGAACTGATTCTAGTGATATATTCTAAAGAAAATTCTGCCAAGAGTTTGTGAGAAACTGGCAAGTACAGCATACTCTGGGTTAAAAAAAGTTGATGTGAACATTTAAAAGAGTATAGAATTAAAGAAAAGATATATATATATAAATTTATAAGAAGGTGGAATAAAGTCTTATCTCATGAAAAATAAGGATTCTGAAGAGATATTCCTGCAGATCTGGACTGCTCTATGTGGTAGGAGACACATTTCCAGTGAAGTCAAGTAGAATTACCTGTTGTTATATTGAAAGCCTGAGATCACTCTGAGTATGATGTTGTCATGGGCAGAACAGCCCACATTTTTAATTGAATTCATTTGTTTAAAGCATTTAATCCTTAATTATAATATTTAATTAAAGAAAAGCAAGAGTAATTAGAAAAGAGGCTTCCTTCATTAAAAACCAATTCATGGGGACAATGTTGCCAGATTGTTTATGAGAAACATGTTTTAAAGAGTTGCCTGCAAATCTACCATGTTGGAGGAGCAGCTAGGTGGCGCAGTGGATAGAGCACAAGCTCTGAATTCAGGAGGACCCGAGTTCAAATCTGCACTCAGACACTTAAGACTTCTTAGCTGTGAGGCCCTGGGCAAGTCACTTAACCCCAGCCTCAGAAAAAGAAAAAAAAAAAATCTACCATGTTGGGAGAACAAGAACCATGAAATTGAGTTAAAAACCAACAGAGTGACAAGATATTGAGACGGCCGCACATCCTTCTGCTTGGCAAGGCTTGTCTATATTTGCAGCCTGCTACATGGCCACCATGTGTTTGACCAATGCACTTGGATTCTGATGGTTTTCTACTTTTTTCCCTTTTCTGTTGATGTGATCTGTGGTGTGGGTTTGTCACCAAATGATGTCAGGCACCCAAAGTTGGGGTTCAGTCATGTGAAGAATTCACTCTGGCCACACTCTCTGACAAAAGGTACATGTATTCAGGGGAACAGGATACAGGCAAAATGAAGGGACACAATAGACACTAGGAATGGTCAAAATGAAATAGATTTGGGAGAGTATGTGAAAGAGAAGCTCCTCAGAGGAAGTCAATTATTTAGTTGAAAGGGAGAACCCGGAAATCTCAAATTTCCTAGGGGAAATAAAGCAATAATTTCAAGGTTCCCTGACCCTTGAATGCTGCTGTTCTAACAATCTCTCAAGGAGTCAGGAGTTCAAGCACAAGAGAAGAGAAATATCAAAAAAGTCATCCAGGATAAGGTAACCCCAGGGACTCAAAATAAAAGCACAAATTATATTCAAGGGGATCAAAGTGGAGTAAAGGTGGGAGGGGCTCTGTTAAGTCTTGAGGATCTTCAGGAGAAACTAGAAAGCAAGAAAGAGGAATAAGCTCAGGTGATGGAGAGAAAGGGGGGCTGGGAAATGTAATCTTAGGTCCACAATTAGACATTTCTGCAAAGGAGGAGGAAGGAAAAATACACACAACATAGAGAGGAAGAGAGAAATACATTTTACTCACCAGTGAAGGGGGGAAGAAGAAAACAGGGAGGGCAACTAGAGGGAGGATGGACTAAGGGAGGGATTAGTCCTAAAACCACAAACTCAAAGGATGTAAAGGAATATGCTCCGATCTTCTGGAGGTGGCCGGGATCTGGGGGATTCGAGTGAATGAGGAGATTCCATAAAGGGCCTGGAAAACTACTGCCCTGAACCCAGATGAGAAAAAGCCAGGCCAAGGTTCCAGAGGAACGGGGAGGAGAAACACGCTGCCTGCCACTTAAGGTGGAGCACTGGTCGGCCGGGGAGCGTTCTGGAGGGTTTAGTCGCTGCGTTCCGTTGCATTTCTCAGATTCGTGGTATGTTGCATGTAACGGAGCTTGTTTGGCTTGTGTTCTCAATGCCGGGGAGCAGCCACGTAAGGAAACGGGGATACAAAGGTGCGTGTGCGGGTGCGGGTGTAGCCACAGCACGCGCCCACTTGTATGTATGAAAATTCTGATCAGTGCCATGGCCGGGAGTTCCCGAGAGCTCAGGCTCCCGCTGCCTTCCTCCTGCCGGAGCTGATGGTGCAGATGTAGCTCACGCTCCCGAGGAGCCCATGGGCCAGTCTGAAACAGAGCAGAGGAGGGCCGTTCCCCCAGGATAACACTTACTTCCTCCTTTGTAAAGAAGGGATCCACAGGGAAAGCGCCGCCAGCTTCCCACTCCATCCTCGGTGTCCCTGGAAGGGGTGGTGCGTGCTGCTGGTGCTCCCGTCATGGAGGGCCGGCACTCAGCGGAGGGAGGGTCCGAGGCCCCCAGGCACACTCCCTCTGGCTCCAGGCTCCCTAGGGAGGTAGCAGAGTCCAAAGTGACTCCATTTTGTAGGTTCCTCATCTGGTCCCGGGCCTTGACCTCAGACACCGCTCCCCCCTCTCCCCCCTCTCCCTGCCCTCCTCAGAAAGCCCAGAGGTACAAGGGGCTTGGGATCATCGGGAGCCAGCCCAGGAGCCCGGGCCCGGGGACGGGGGCGCCCGAGAGAGCGCGGGTCGCGGTGCGGACGGAGGGGCCCGCGGGGAGGAAGCCGGGGCTCACGGATCCCTACGGAGGGTCGGCTCTGAAGGAGGACGGCGAACCTGGAAGCCAGAGGCGGGGGCGGGGACGCGGGACGCCGGGCCTGAGACCGCCGTCCGCCCTCCTCCCGGATTCCTGCGATTCCTGCGGACACAGCGGGAAGTCCTGGCGGGAGACCCGGGCAGGGCGGGCCCGGAGCGGTGCAGGGGAGGGGAGCCCGGAAGAGGGGGAGCGGGAGGGGGAGGAGCTCTTCCAGAGGACGCTCCGGAGAGAGGGATGCTCCCGCAGGACGCTCACCACGTGGTCAGGAGGAGGAGAGCCAGCGGCCCGGGCAGAGAACAGGAGCCGGGAAACCCGGGGGCGCGGGCTCGGACCCACCTGGGAGCTGCGCGCGCGGGGCCCTCTCCGGATCGGAGCTGAGGGGGACGCGGGAGACGGAGCGCAGCCTGGACACTTCCCGCTTCCTCCAACCCGGTCCGGGAGGGGCTGGCTAGTCCCGGAAGCTCCTCCCTGCCCATCCCCCAGGAGACCCTTTCATCCAATCACATCCAGGGGCAGGGTTTAAGGCTTCGCGCCGCCTCTCCCACGTGATCCCTGCCCCGCCCCTCTCCGCCTTCACCCTCCTCCCTCCCAACGGGCACGGAAACTCCTCCCAGGCCTCCAAACCCCGCCCCAGGCTCACGCTGCACCGGGGTCGTCACTTCCCAGGCTGGTCCTCCTGGAGAGCTCCTCCTTCCCTCCCAGACTCGGCCCCTCCTCCTGAGCAGCAAGGCTGACCTGCTAACAGAAGGGGGCGCGAGAAGAGCGTTGTCCCATTCTGAGTGAGAGAGACCCCTCAGTCCCCTCGTGCTGGGGACCGACGGGTGTTTTAAAGAATAATTATATGTAAAATGTCGGTAATAATATACATTATCTGATAGACTGTCCCCTGAATGAGGAAAAGTTGGAGTGGCAGCTCTGCCCTGGCGCCCCTTTAGTCTCAGCAGGGCCTGGCCGGGATTCCCGAGCGGGGGGAGGGGATGCAGCCTCCGGGCCGGTGACCCGAAGACAGGAGAAGTCAGGTGACTCGCGGAGCTCCCTCCCGAGACTAGGAGGTTTAATTTTCTTTCCCAGCCCTGCTGAGGGCCGCACGGGAGTGAAGGACTCCACAATAGCAACGACAAATGCCCTGGGAGCTCCCAGCCTGCTTCAGGCGAGACTCGGCCCTGCGGGGGGCGCCACAGGGCCCGGAGCCCCCTCTGCAGTCAGAACTTCAGAGGTTTGACCCCTGCCTCGGACACTCAGCCCGCTGTCAGCCTGGCCAAGTCCCTCGGGCCGGGTGCCTGTTTCCTCTCCTGTAAAAGGAGCTGCAGAAGGAGCCGCACACCAGGCTTTGTCCCCCAGAAAGGCGCGGACCACAGAGCCCACGAAGCTGCTGCGACGGCCTGAAGCCCCCGGTGGGCGTGGACGCCGATGGCTGTCACGCCGTCCCACGGGGTCACGGCCCCGCTCCGTGAGACATCCTTCCCCTGAGGAGCCTCGTTCTGCGTCTTCCGCATCTGCCTCTCGCTCAGTTCCGGGAGTTTAGGCATCGCACCGGGCTCTACATCTGATCCCCCTTTAGGAAAGCCTCTTCAGAAAAGGGGGGCCAAGCCAGAGCTGCGCACGCGCCAGCCCGGACGGTAGTTCTTCTTTTAGGGTGACCGCTGTCCGCCTCGGGGATGTCCGCTGTAGCCTCAGAGTCGAGATGTTTCACCATGGAAAGCAGCTAATAAAACGTTTTCTGCCTGAATAAATTCGGCCAGGAACCTGCTGCATTAGTTGCACAGAAAGAGCTGCTTATTTAGGAAGGACGCGCAAGTTTGCTAATTCAGCAAAGACCTAGGTTCACAGGCCCCATATGCTGCTGCCTCTCCCAAGCGCCAGTCACCTCGGGAAGGCTAAGGGCGCTCATCTGAACTGTGAGCCCAATGGGAAGCTGAGCACCCGGCAGCAAGTGGCTTTCAGGGTTACCTTCAGGCTCCTCTTTGGCGTCTCAGGTCCACAGGATCAAAGGATTTAGAACCGGAGCACACCTTCGTGCCCACCCAAATGCAATGAGAGCCACTTAGTTGCACTTACTCCCCCCAAGCCAGAGAGGCACAGAGCCAGGATTTCTGCCCATGTCCTCTGACTCAAAATCTAGCGACCTTTCCATGCCACCACACGGCCTTTCCTATAGGCCTCTAGGTAGAAAAGCAGGATCCCACAGGCCTGAGAAGCTAGGTGCTATCCCTAGTACCTTTTCTTGTCCCTCCTTCCTGCTCCCATTAAGGCTGTGACAAGTATAGAGGGCAGCAGCGATACCACTCTTCTGCCTAATTCATTTTCCTCCTCATTTTAATGATTTTTTTAAAAGCTTCTTATCTTTCAAGTCCCATGCTTGGACAATTCTTGCAAAACTTTGTGTTTCAATTTCCCCTACATGGCCTGCAGTCCAATATGTGTTAAACATGGTAGAAATATGTTAAATCCAATATATGCAAATATATATTTACACAATGATCATGCCACGGAAGAAACATCAAATCAAACCAGTAAAAAACAAAAGAGAGAGAGAGAAGCAAAAGAAAATGCAAACAAAGCACAACAAAAAGTATAAAAATGCTATGTTGTGACCCACAGTGGATCTCTTACATCACTGAAGAATTGCAACTGGTTTGAATCATGTGATGTTGAAGAGAGCCAAGTCCCTCAGAATTGATCACTGTATAGTCCTGTTGTTGCTGTGTAGGGCGATCTCTTGGTTCTGCTCATTTCACTCAGCATCAGCCAATGTAAGTCTCCCCAGGCCTCTCTGACATCGTCCTGTTGGTCATTTCTTACAGAACAGTAATAACGTACAACATTCATATGCCATAACTTACTCAGCCATTCTCCCCCTGAAGGGCATCCATTCAGTTTCCAGTTTCTTGCCACTGACCTGTCCAGCAGGTCTTCAACGTGGGTCAAAAAAAGAAGGACATAGACCGAAATTAAGGCAAAAGCCTGCGGGGGCTAAGACAGCCCGGGAACAGGATCTAAAGAGAGAGAGAGGGGAGACTACTCAAAGTAATGGTCAAGCATGTCTCGTTTATTAGCTTACAGTTACAGAATTTATAGGCAGAAAACCGCAATGCCATGTATGCATAAGGATTGGGTAGCATGATAGATGAGTCAAATATTTTTGTAACATTTACCAGGTGCAGATTATGAGACGGTTAGGGGCCCAAGGACGGGGTGGAATAACGTAGTTTTGTCTATTCCATATCAGTTCTGGGAACTGTGGTCTTGACATTCCTCAGAAATCATCAGCCTCAGGGCCGTGGTGACCTGGGTTTGTTCAAGAGGGGGGAAGAGCAAGGGGAAAGGTTGGGGAAGGTTCCTGACATGTCCCCCATTTTTCTTTAATAATGAGGCACTCAGGCCTCGTGACCCATTTCCAGCAATACCGGGAGTGTAATGGCTGGTGCAGGTGTCTTAACACTCACGCAGTACAGCCTGGAGGTAGCTGGCCATTGGACGCTGTCTTAGGTCATTGGGATTGTCCATACCATCCGTGGGATTGCCACGCCAACCCCTGTCTCAGATGGATAGATCGATCACTCAAGGTTGCCCGTCATGGCATCACAATGGTCTTATAGCCGTGGCTCATTTTTAAACCTTTCCCAAAGATACCCGGGTTACATATTGCAGAGGTCAAAGTTTTTCATAAAAATGGCAAGGAACAGATTGTCAGGATCCATGAAGGGTACAGGGAAAGAGGGGTAAGGGGAGGGTGATTTCTTAAAAGCATCAGGCTTAACCAAAAACAAAGAATCATCTCAAAGCAATACATGAAGTACTCTTAGAATATTAAAAAGTAGTTTCGAGTGCCAATGCACCCGCAGTATCAATTCATGAATTACAATTCTTAGGAATACAATTGATAACATAACACAGGGTCCTAATATCAGAGAGATACAATATGTCTCTGGAGAAGAGATATGAAATGGTGTTACAAAGCAAACTGTGCATGTATAAGGGAGTTATAGTAGGGTGAACAATTGTCAGGTTTTTTGAAAACAGAGGCAAAGTTTTCGAATTCTTTCTGCTGCCCGCCGAAGTCTGGATTTCTTCAAGAGGTGGTCATTAAAATGCAGGGGTTCGATGTTTTCAGCTTTGCCTTCTTCTTGGTCTTGTATGCGATGGTAGTATATGTGATTCTTCCTGCTAATTGCTGTATCTACTTGGGTTTTTACAAAAGATGTTAGTTTATTAAAGGCCCAGGGGCCAAAAGAGATGAGTAGAAGGAGACCTATAATAGGCCCGAGAAGGCTAGGGAGAAGGGTGGAAAGCCAAGGAGAGGTAGAAAACCAATTTTGGTACCAGGATTCTTGTTGTTCCCTCTCTTTCTTTCTTTTTTCTAGGCTATCTCTAACCTTCTGTAAGCTATTTTCTACAAGGCCTAATTTATCGGAGTAAAAGCAGCAATTTACAAAGGTCCGGGTATAGAGTGGGCCACCAATCAGAGGTGGAGATTTTTGAGGTACTCCATACCACGTCTCCCCAGGAATTTTGCACTACCCAAGTATAGTTGAGTAGTTGGTAGGGAGAGGGTAGTGCTGAGGGGGTCACTAGAAGGAGGATTAAAAAAATGAGTTGCATAGCGGTAAACTAATATACTAAGCAGGGCAGGGAATTGATGTGTTTGGACAACAGCAGCAGAAGCTAATAAGGAGAATAAGCGCTATTATGATGACAACAGCTGCAATAAGAAGGAGAGAAAAATACATTACCCCTGCGTTGGGCCTCTGGAGCTGCCGAGTGTTGGGATGGTGGTCCGGGGTCAGGGAATAAAGCTTCTCAGGCTCCTTGGCCTATCTGTACCTGTAAGAAAGCAGAAGGGGCTTTTCTCAGGGTTTTCCCCTGGGTGGTTGAAAGGGTTTGACCAGGCGCTCAGGGAGCCATCTGGCATTCTGGGCCTGGGAGTCATAAACACATGCGTGTCCTTTTCCCCAAATTAGAACAGGGTCAGGACCATACCACTTGTTGGTGAGTGGATCTCTCCATTTGACCTGAGCATAAGTATCAGATGTAGAGGGGTGCCAGAGACGGTCTGCTGCTGACTTCCCATTATCATCCAACGTTAGGAAGTTGAGCACAAAAAGCGCATGATTAAGGACGGTCTTCTGGTTGCCAGCTCGTGAGTACAGTAATTCAGGGCCTGATTGTAGTTTATTAATCATTCTCTTTAGAGTCTGATGTGCTCTTTCCACTATACCCTGTCCTTGGGGGTTATAAGGGATGCCAGTGATATGTTTAATACCCATGTGTGCACAGAACTGTTTGAATGAGGAGCTGGTGTATCCAGGGCCGTTATCTGTTTTAAAAATTTTAGGCTTTGGTGCCATAGCCAGGGTGGCCACAACATGGCTGATAACATGCTTAGTGGCTTCTCCAGTTTGAAGGGAGGCGCAAAGGAACCCACTGAAAGTGTCAATGGACACATGGATGTATTTTAATTTACCAAGCGATGGAAGATGGGTGACATCCATTTGCCAAAGCTCTCCAGGTATCAGTCCCCGTGGATTGACTCCTAAATGTGGTTCAGGTAAGTGTACTAAACAGCCAGGGCATTGTTTAACTATCTGTCTTGCTTGATCTTTTGTGATCTTATATAGGAGTCGTAGGGTGTGAGCATTTAAGTGGTGCATCTTGTGTGCCTCAGTGGCTAGGTCAACAGGAGAGGCTAATTCACTTGTAGCTAAGAGAGCTTGTTTGGTGGCTAGATCTACTTTCGTATTTCCTTCTGTCAGGGGACCAGGAAGGTCAGTGTGTGCACGGATGTGGCAAATAAAGAAGGGGTGACTTCTTTCCTGAATCAGATTTTGTAATTGAGCAAACATAGGGGAAGCATTAGTAGAGGGCTTGATATAAGGAACAGTTTCAAGCAGTGGAACAGAATTGGCAATGTATGCACTATCAGTATAAATGTTCATGGGACCGGGGATATTCCTGAATACCCAGAGGATAGCGGCTAGTTCTACAAGTTGAGCAGATGCATAAGGCGTGTGAAAGGAAGTGAGTTTTGAGTCTATTGTGACTGCAGCTGTCCCTGATGAAGAGCCGTCAGTAAATATTAGATGAGCCTTTTTTATAGGGCTAGTCTTGGTTATACGTGGAAAGGTAACTGAATTTTCTGTAAGGAACTTAATAAGTTTATCTGGAGGGTATTGGTTGTTCAATGTCCCTTGATAAGAAATAGTGGCAATAGCCCAAGCGTCACTCCTTTGTTGGAGTTGCGTCAGTTCTGTGCTGGTGTATGGGCAGACAATATGGTCGGGATCTTTCCCAAAAATTTTTATGGAGAGGGTCCTTCCTTCTTGTAGAATCTCTGATACAAGTATGGGATAAGTGGCAAGTATTTTATTAGGAGTTGCTGAGCTATGGATCCAGAACAGGGGCATTCCTTGCCATAGCAAACCGGTGGGAGAAAAGGTTGTGGAAAAAATGAGAAGCCAGAGTTTTTTTGCAGGGTCATAGTATCCAATCTTTTGAGTGGATATTGCCTGATTGACTTTCTGTAAGGCAGTCTCACCTTCCTTTGTTATGGAGCGTGGTGAGGAAGGGTCCGAGTCTCCTTTTAGAATGTCAAAGAGGGGTTTAAGATCCCCTGTAGTTAATTTCAGATAGGGACGTAGCCAATTAATATCCCCTAGAAGTTTTTGGAAATCATTTAATGTCTTAAGATGGGCGGTACGTATCTGGGCTTTCTGGGTTATTACTTGAGAAAAATGTAGCTCAAACCCAAGGAAAAGTTGGGGGAGGGTAGTTTGGACTTTTTCTGGTGAAACTTGCAGGCCTCTCTTTTGGAGGGCTGAAACTAGACTATCAGATACCTTTACTAATTCTAATTCTGAAGGGCCTGCGATTAAGATGTCATCCATGTAATGGATTATATAGAGATGTGGGTATTTTAATCTAAAGGGGTCTACCGTTTGAGCAACATATTTTTGGCAAAGGGTAGGGCTATTGGCCATGCCCTGTGGCAGGACCCTCCATTGGAACCTAAGAGATGGGCCTATACAGTTAATGACAGGGACAGTAAAGGCAAATCTTTTACAATCTTCAGGGTTTAATGGTATGGAGAAGAAGCAGTCTTTAAGGTCTATGACAATCCTATGAAACCCAGCGGGGATTGCTACGGGGGCAGGCAAGCCTGGCTGAAGGGCCCCCATGGGTACCATGGTTTTATTGACTGCTCTAAGATCATGGAGTAACCTCCATGACCCAGACTTCTTCTTGATTATAAATATTGGTGTGTTCCAAGGTGAATTAGAGGGCTCTATATGACCCACGTCTAATTGTAGTTGAACTAATTTAGTTGCAGCCTCTAGTTTTTCTTTTGGGAGGGGCCACTGATCTATCCAGACGGGGGTATCTGATTTCCAGGTGATCTTATCCGCCTGTAGGCTGGGGGGATCAGTGGCCCTTATGAAAAAAGGTTTTGGTTTTGGAAGCCAAGGCCTGTTCTGTCTGATTGGGGTTGCAGCTGTATAGGTTCCCGAATTCCATGATTATTCTTTCCTAGTCCTTGCTTGGGAAGGAATCCTTGTCTCAACATTTGCTCCGTGACAATAGAATTGGGGCTACACATGATAATGCCCATTTGAGATAAAATATCTCTACCCCAAAGGTTGATGGGGAGGTTAGGAACTATAAAGGGGCGTACTATGCCCTTGTTTCCTTCTGCATCCTCCCATATCAGCATTTGTGTAGATTCCATAGTCTCCTGAGTCTGTCCTATGCCTTGGAGATGTGTGAGAGATGGTTGCAGGGGCCAAGAGTTGGGCCATTGGGAGGCAGAAATGATTGTGGCATCAGCCCCTGAGTCAATTAGTCCCGTAAAGGATTTGCCTTGTAGTTTTAGTTTTAAGGTGGGCCTCTCTTGTGATAAGGACTGTACCCAATATATGTCAGATGACCCAGGGTTAGATATTCCTCTCTTATTTTTGAAAGCTGGGAAGCTAGTGTCTAAAGGGAGTGGCAGTGCTTGAGCCAAACGTTGTTTCGGGGGAATTGTAATAGTGCGGTGGGGGGAAGAAGCGATGACCTTAATTTCTCCCTCATAGTCATTGTCAACCAAGGTGGGGTGAATAATTATCCCTTGAAGGGTACATGAGGCACGGCCTATAATGAGGAAAAAAGACCCAGGTGGCGGAGGTCCAAAAGAGCCAGTAGGCAAGGCTTTTGGGCCGTCCTCAGGTTTTAATACTGTGGTGGTGGAGGTACACAAGTCCACCCCTGCGCTCCCTGGGGTTGCCCTGTGGAGCTGGGGAGGAATTGGGGCCCCGTGGCTGTGTGAACAGGTCCTTGAGGGGCCCGGGGGGGGCCCCGTCTGCCGTTTCCCGGAAGGGGAGGCAGAGGAGGCAGAGGTCTTCCTTCAATATCATGTGTGGATTTGCAAGTGTTGCCCCAGTGATAGCCTTTTTTACATCTAGGGCACACAGAGGCTGGCAGCGCTCGTCTATTTTGAGCCGTATTGCCAGGAAATCCCTGAAAGTTAGAGGGGCATTGTCGGGCAAAATGTCCTTCCAAGCCACATTTAAAGCAAGTTTTCTGGTGCCCAACAGTCTGTCCTGTATTAACTGCTGCCCCTATAGTGAGTACTGCCTCTGACATGTTTTTCATGGGATCTTGCAGGGCCAATACTGCTTGAGACATTTTTTCTAGTTTGCTCATAGTAGTGTCCTGAACATCTCTGCAGAGTTTGATCATCTCATTAAGGGATTTATCCTGCCACTGGCCATTAAGGACAGCGCGGCATGAACTATTGGCATTTTCATAAGCTAATCTTTTTATAATAGGGTCATCAGCCGCAGCATTCCCTAAAGTACGTTCGGCAGTCTCTAGAAGTCTGCTTATGAATTCAGAATATTCCTCATCCTTTTTCTGGCTGATTCTGTTTAAGGGCATAAAAGGAGAGCCAGTAACAGGGAGGGCCCGCCATGCCTTATGGGCAGCGTGATCAATTTGTTCTAAGAGTCCTGTAGGAAATTTTTTCTGTTTTTTCTCTAGGGCGTATGGTCCTCTGCCTGTTAATTTCTCATAAGTCCAATCTTTATTTTTGGTTTTAAGGTTTCTTTTCTCTATGATCCTACACTGGTGGTCAAATTCAGATTGCCAGTTTATGAACTGTCCTTTAGTCAATACCGATTGAGCAACTTTCACCCATTCGGTAGGGGTCAGTAGACCACCTCTTTTAGCAGCTTCTAAGGCCGACAAGGTAAAGGGAGCATTAGGGCCATAATTTTTAACAGCTGAAAGAAGATCTTTCAAATTTTTAAATCGGGGTTTGACAAAGTCTGTTTCTTCCTCAGAATCCGTCCCTCCCTCATTTTCTTCTATTTTTTCCTCATTTTCTTCCTCATCTGTCCCTTCATCAGTATTGTCTGCTTCTTCCTCCTCACTCCCCTCTTGCGCCGCATCGGCGCCATGAGTGGCTTTTTTCTTTCTAGTAATGACGGGAAAATTAAAGGAGCTACGTTGTTTAGCTTTTGTAGGGTTATTCCTAGGATCCTTTTTAGGGCTAGAGTTGTGTTTGGCTAAAGTCTGGGAAGGCGGGGCCAGATTTTCAAGATTGAGCAAGGGGGAGGTTTGAAGGGAGGCTTGTAAAGCCGAAAATTCCTTTGTCATTTCAAGATATTGTTTCTGTAAATCTAAGGTTTTCCGCAAGGCAGACATGCGTTTGGTAATATCCTCCTGGACTAGACTAAGATCTGGAGTAACAAAGGGGTGAGAAAGGGAATTCTTAAGGATAGGAGGGGCCGAAGGATGTTGTGAGACATGCACCCCATAGGGATCGTAAGCAGCGACTTCCTCTTCTAATTCTGCTGTTTCTTCTTCTGTGAGACTCTCACTGTCTTTTCTATTTCTTGGCTGGTTTTGTTTATAGGGAAAAACAGGAAAGGCCAGGAGGGAACCTTCCAAAGGGGGCAGGGGGGATGATGAGATGGGCGGATATATGGATTTAGGTTGGTAGGGGGGCATTTCAATAATCACAGAGGGAGCCTTTTTAGGGACAGATTCTGGTGGAATAGAGCTATGTGACACGGCATGAGACAAAGGACGCAGGCAAGACTCTGCTTCTATAAGTAATTGTCTAATTTTGCCACTATTGTTTGAATCTTCTACAATGTCATTAATTAATTTCCAAAGGGTTAAAACCTTCTGGGGGACGCTTTCTCCTCCCTGGATTTCTTTTTTAATGAGTTCGTTTAGGTCTTGTCCTACCTTTTGCCATTTTCCTGGATGAATGTCAGGACCGTTTATTATAAACCAGGGGCAAACTTTATCAATATAGATAAAAAAATTTATAAGTTCCTTCTTTTTAACTTTAATACCTCTCTCTTTAAAATTTTCTTTAAGCTCTCTAACAAAATTTTCTTCCTTACTCAACTTAGATCCCATGATATCGACAGACGCGAACACTTACCTCTTTTTACTTTCGTTTCACGGAGCTCCGTAACGCCAGCAGCCTGGGGGAGCGAAATCGTCTCTGGGGGTCCGGACGGGCGGGGGGAGCGTTCTGTCGGGTCAAAGTCCCTATTTTTGAGCCTTCACGTTGGGCGCCAGTTTGACCTGTCCAGCAGGTCTTCAACGTGGGTCAAAAAAAGAAGGACATAGACCGAAATTAAGGCAAAAGCCTGCGGGGGCTAAGACAGCCCGGGAACAGGATCTAAAGAGAGAGAGAGGGGAGACTACTCAAAGTAATGGTCAAGCATGTCTCGTTTATTAGCTTACAGTTACAGAATTTATAGGCAGAAAACCGCAATGCCATGTATGCATAAGGATTGGGTAGCATGATAGATGAGTCAAATATTTTTGTAACATTTACCAGGTGCAGATTATGAGACGGTTAGGGGCCCAAGGACGGGGTGGAATAACGTAGTTTTGTCTATTCCATATCAGTTCTGGGAACTGTGGTCTTGACATTCCTCAGAAATCATCAGCCTCAGGGCCGTGGTGACCTGGGTTTGTTCAAGAGGGGGGAAGAGCAAGGGGAAAGGTTGGGGAAGGTTCCTGACATGCCACTACAAATGGGGCTGTCACCAACATTTTTGCACATGTAGGTCTCTTTCCCTCCTTTAAGATCACTTTGGGATATAAGCCCAGTAAGGTACACTCATTTCTAAAATATACAGAGAATTGACTCACATTTATAAGAATTCAAGCCATTCTCCATTTGATAAATGGTCAAATGATACCAACAGACAATTTTCAGATGAAGAAATTGGAACCAAATCACTATTGATCAGAGAAATGCAAATTTAGACAACTCTGAGATACTGTTACACAGCTCTCAGATTGGCCAAGGGAAAGGAAAAGATAATGACGAATGTTGGAGGAAATGTGGGAAAATTGGGACACTGATACGTTGTTGCTGGACCTGTAAATGAATCCAAAGATTCTGGAGAGCAATTTGGAACTATGATCAAAAAGTTATCAAGCTGTGCATACCCTCTGACCCAGCTGTGCTACTACTGGGCTTATATCTCAGAGAAATCTTAAAGGAGGGAAAGGGACCCACATGGGCAGTTTTTTATTTTCAAGACATATGCAAGGATAATTTTTCAGAATTAATCCTTGCAAATCCTTGAGTTGCAAATTGTCCCTTCCTTCCCTCACCCCTTCCCCTGGATGCCAAGTAATCCAATATATGGTAAACATGTTAAAATATGCATTAAATCAAATATATATGTACATATTTCTACAATGACTGTGCTGCAGAAGACAAATCATCTCAAAATGGAAAAAAAAAGAATGAGAAAGAAAACAAAATGCAAGCAAACAACAGTAAAGAAGAGTGAAAATGCTATGCTGTGCTCCACACTGAGTTCTTACAGTCCTCTCTCTGGGTGTAGATGGCTTTCTTCATCACAAGATCATTGGAACTGGCCTCAATCATCTTCTTGTTGAAAAGAGACACTTCTATCAGAATTGATCAAGATTTTAGGAGGAATAGATGTTGGATTTTGTCAAATGCTTTTTCTGCATCTCTTGAGATGATTATATGATTTTTGTTTCCCGATGAACTCTTGTCAGAACGTCTCCAGCCAGCTTCAGTCTCTAGCTCCCTCTGAATCCAAAGCCTCCAGCCAGCATGAAGGTGGACGTGGGAATGAAATCTTCACTCTGCCTCCAAGAGTGTGGGACTGTGGGTTTCCCAGAATTCAATCCTAGTTGTGACTCTCCCCTAAATCCATGAGTAGTCTTGTTGTTGCTATGTATAAAGATCTTGAGATTCTGCTTATTTCACTCAGCAATAATTCCTGTCAGTCTCTCCAGGCCTCTCTGAAATCATCCTGCTGTTGTTTCTTACAGAAGAATAATATTCGATCACATTCATATAGCATAAATTATTCAGCCATTCCCCAACTGATGGCAGCCACTCAGTTTCCAGTTTCTTGCAATATGAAAAGGGCTGCCACAAACATTTTTGCATTTCTGGGTCCCTTGCCCTCTTTTAAGATCTCTTTACGATATAAGCCCAGTCAAAACATTGCTGGATCAAAAGGTATGCACAGTTTGAGAGTGCTTTGGGCATAGCTCCAAATTGCTCTCCAGAATGATTGAATCAGTTCTCAACTCCACCAAAAATGTATTAGTGCCCCAGTTTTTCCACTTCCCCATCCACCATTTGTCATTTTGTTTTCCTGTCGTCTCAATCTGAGAGATGTGCAGTGATACCTAAGAGTTGTCTTAATTGCTATTTCTCTGATCAATAGGTGATTTAGAGCAGTGAACTGTCCCCCTATTTACAAAGTTTGAGGACCACTGGTTTAGAATATCTTTATATATGACTAGAAATGTTTTTAATTTCTTTATTTGAAAGTTGCCTGTTTGGGGCAGCTAGGTGGCACAGTGGACAGAGCACCAACCCTGAAGTAAGGAAGACCTGACTTCAAATCTGGTCTCAGACACTTAACAATTCCTAGCTGTGTGTCCCCTGGGTAAATCACTTAACTCCAATGATGAAGGAAGGAAGGAAGGAAGGAAGGAAGGAAGGAAGGAAGGAAGGAAGGAAGGAAGGAAGAGAGGGAGGAAGCTAGGGAGGGAGGGAGGAAGGAAGGGAGGGAGGGAAGAAGGAAGGAAGGAAGGAAGGAAGGAAGGAAGGAAGGAAGGAAGGAAGGAAGGAAGGAAGGAAGAGAGGGAGGGAGCTAGGGAGGGAGGGAGGAAGGAAGGGAGGGAGGGAGGAAGGAAGGAAGGAAGGAAGGAAGGAAGGAAGGAAGGAAGGAAGGAAGGAAGGAAGGAAGGAAGGAAGGAAGGAAAGGAAGGAAAGGAAGGAAAGGAGGGATGGAGAAAGGTTGGAGAGAAGGAAGGAAGAAAATATCTGGGCTCAGCCGACTGTTCCCCTGACCAATTGGAACAGGCCTGTTTTGAAGTTCTTCCAAAGTTTCTTCTTCTGGAAATGTGTTATACTGTAAATATTTGTGGGTTCTCTCCCTCCAAAAAAAAAAAAAAAAAAAAAAAAAAAAAGAGTTCAGAGACTTAATCTGCTTTTGGTTTGAGAGGTTAGATCTTGGCTCCGCCCCACCTCAATTTAGTAATCTTAACTATGAATGGCAATAGGATGAACTCTCCCAGAAAACAGAAGTGGAGAGCAGCCTGGATTAAAAGCCAGAATGCTACCATTTGTTGTTTACAGGAAACTCATTTAAAGCAGAGTGACACATTCTGAGTAAAGGTAAAAGGCTGGAGCACAAACTGTGATGCTTCATTTGAAGTAAGATTAGCAGGGTAACCATCCTGATCTCACTTCAAGCAAGAACAAAAATACATCTAATTAAAAGAGATCAAGAAGAAAACTACATCCCACTAAAAGGTACCACACCAATGAAGTAATGTCAGTACCAAATGTGCATGTGCACCAAGTGGGATAGCATCCACATTCCCAGAGGAGGCGCTGAGAGCTGCAAGAAGAATTAGACAGCAGAACTATACTAGGGCGGGATCTCCTCCTTGGCCTCAGAACTAAATAAATCGAACCACAAAATAAATTAGAAAGAAGTTAAGGACGTAAACAAAATTCTAGAAAAGTTAGCTCTGATAGACTTTTGGAGAAAGTTGAATGGAGACAGAAAGGAATGTGGTTTTTCCTCAGCAATACATGGAACTAGTAAAAAAAAAATTGACCATACATTAGGGCATAAACACCTCAAAATCAAATGCACAAATATAGAAATAGTAAATGCATAGATAGATATGTGTACACATACATATATATGTATATGTATATATGTGCATAGACACATACACATAAGTGCGTTGGCCAGCATCACAAAGCTAGTCAATATCTGAGGCACAGTTTGAACCCAGTTTTTCCTGATTCTTTGTTGCATAATTAGCTACCTATAACCATCACAACAGGCTTTCAAATTTTAATTTACAATCTTACCATTTTCTTCATCACTTTCTACAGTCTAGACAATCATCAAAACAATTAGTCAAGTGCTGCTGATGGAGTGTTTGTCTCTTTCAGAGGTGTAGATGGTTGAACTGAAAATTTAATAAGTGCTCATTCCAGCACACCATTGGGTGGGTATGATTTATGACAACTTGACCTTCTATGCTCCTGATTGGAGAAAGAAGAGTCTGGTCCTTGCTCCTACGGAGATTTATGTAGTGAATCCTGGGCTGATCCCAGTTGTCTTGCCTAACTTTTTGCCACTGGACTTTGGTGGCTCTGGAGAGGAACATGACTTTTCACAGCTGTGCCTCATTTAAGTCCAGTTCACTCATGAGTCAGAACCTCTGATTACTGCACCTGGAATTAGGAAAGCCTGGCTTCAAGTTGTACCTTAGACACTTCCTAGCTTTGGGACACTGAGCAACTCACTTAATCCTTACAGGCTTCAGTTCAGCTTTGGATTTTGGTTGCTCAGGGTTTGGTTTGGTTAAGTGACTGGACCAAGATCACATAGCCGATTAGTACCTGAGGCTGGTCACTCAGTGCTTGTTTGCCTTTCTGTTGCTGTGTTCATTTTGCATACTGTTCGCTTGGTCCCCATTTTCATGCTAACTTGGTTCATACAAATCTTCCTTCTTTGTATGTATATATACACATCCACACACACACACACACACACACACACACACACACACACACACAAACACACATATATATTTCTATACATGTATATTCCCGGTTGTGTATGTATTCCCATATTGGTGTATATGTGTATTTATTCCCGCATGCTTATAAGCATAGATTCCCATAAATGTGTATATATTTAAATATTCCTTCGTGTATTCCCATGAGTCTGTATATTCACATATATGCATACCTGTATGCATTCCCACATATGTGTATGTGTGCACCTATATTTCCATATATGTATAGGCAGACATGTATGCCTGGGTCTTTTCCATATTTCTCCCACAGATGCATCACTTGTCCCTGAATAAGAAGATCCCATTCCATTCACATGTCATCATTTTTTCAAACATTACCCCGATGGGGTTCACTCCTTTTGTCCTAGATCTTTGCTTCCAGAGAGTATTGCTATCAGTACCTGGCTCCATGTTGGATCTTAATTTCTGTTTCTGGCCTCTTGAGTAAAATCTTTGATTTTAGAGGAAGAAATTGAGGATTGGGGAAACTTTTTTTTTTTTTCTTTCTGTTTCCATGTTGGTGTTCAGTGAATATCCCAATAGGATATTTTTAAAGGGTAAAATGTATAAAAGTGTATCCCTCTCCCTCAGAAATAGCCCATTTAATTTTAAAAAACGTTTCCGTTTTAAAACATGTCTCTGACAAATGAGCATGGAGTTCAAGTCCTTCTTTTATTCCATAAATTAAAAATGCAATATCTTTTTAAAAGACATATAGTAGAGTTAGAAATGCTGAAATTTAGCAGCAGCTTATATATCTGGGATATGTAAAGGTGAGATATCCAAATGAACACTTCAGGTTTCAAACCTGGGTGATGAGAAGTATATGGTGTATGTTCTTACAGATCAATCCTGTATATGATTGTGTGTATTACCGTGACAAAAATGAGAAAGTTCAGGAAAGGGTTTAGAGAAAAGGATAATGTAATAAGATTAGCAATGCTGAATGAAATTCTCTCTCTCTCCTCTCCTCTTTACTCCCTCTTTCCAAAACCTGTCTCTGTGTGTCTCCCTCACAGTTTCTATCTTTCTGCATGTCTCTTTCTGAGGTTTTTACTCCCTCTCTTTAACTTTTTCTAAATCTGTCTCCTTCTGCTTCCTTTTCTTTCACTGATTCTCTCTCCTTTTTCTTTTCTTTAACTGTTTCTCTCTGTCTTGCTAATTCTTTTTCTTTCTCTTTCTCACTTTACTTTTATTTATTATTTTAAGATGCTCTTATTCCCAGTTTATAGTTAGGAAACTGAGGCTGAGAACCATCAACTGCCTCATTGAGGAATTAAAAGCTACTCACTGAAGAAATATAAGGGGCAGGATTTGAATCCAGGCTATTCTGACTCCAGGACTACTAGGCTCTCCATCTCTTCCATAACTCTGCACAGTATTAGACACAGTGGGATTCAGTAAAAAGAGCTTTGCATTTGGAGATTTCCACTTTTGTGACTAGAGGCAAAGGGCCTGATCTTGGAATTGAGCCCATGCTCCAGGGCGAGGGTCTTAATACTTAATTCCAATGATGAACCTGGTTCCAACTACAAGATGCCCTCAGGATTGTAAGGGTGTACTTGAGATTCAGGGAAATATGTTTGCCAGTATTCTCCATGTTTACAATTTGTCATCCCGTAGAGTAGGTCAGGACATTTCCAGGTCTACAGGAAAACACTGGGAATTTCTACTTGCACCTTGGAAATTGGCAAACCACCAACATATACTTTTTTTTTTTTTTTCTTCCATTTGGAGAGCCATTTAAGCAGTTACCACTGATACCTTAGGTGCTTTAAATGGCCTCCAGCAACTGTGAAAACCTCCCATAGACCAGCCTTCTCAGGGGAAGATTCACCCTGTGGAACACAAGTTCTTTTTCAAAATTGTTGTTCATCCATCCATCCAGTCATTTATTTTTTACCTATTTATGTTAGGTTCTTACTAAGTGCTAATGAGATAATGAGATATTAGGTTCTTACTAAGTGCTAAGTCGGTACTTAACAATTCTCTAGTTCAGGCCTTTCCTGGGAATTTTACCCCTTTGAACTTCTGGGGAGGAGCTTAATGTTGAAAAGGAGCAAGTTCATTGGTAGAAGTAATCTTCCCACAAGCCCTTGCATTACCCCACGCCCATTCTCTGGGAGGATAAAAGAGGGCGGCACTGGAGAGATTGAAGAATCTACTTGAGGTCAGAGTCTGGCCAGGAGATTGAGTTGAGACAGCAGATCTCCTCCCAGAGAGCAATGGGCAGTTTCTGGAGTCAACAGAACTTTACATGTTTATTTATTGATTTTTTTTTTTTTTTACTTATGAAAGCTGAATGTTCTCCCTTAATGCTTCTCCTCCCCCACCCATTGAGAATATAAGCAATATGATACCCATTACACAGGAATGGAAACTGCCGGAAGGCGGGACTTTTTGGTTTTGGTCTTTTTAGCCCTAGTCTCTAGCACTGTGCTGGGCACCTAGTGAATGCTTAGGACAAGGACGGTGTTTACAGACACAGACGTGCTCCAAAGGATAAACAGAACATATTTTGGAAGTGAATTCATAATGATTTCCTGTATAGTTGAATATCTATAATCTTAAAGTGACTGAATTTTTGTTCTTTCTCCAAATGTCTCAGAGGTACAAGCAAACCTGCAAACCTAGAGCCCCACCCTACACTCTTTTGGATTTCCTGGGATCCATTTTTTCCTGGATAAAAGGCTTTTCAAAAATAAGCCTCAATAAGATTATTCTTCAAAGTGGAAAACTACTTCTGCTGCACCCTCTTGACCAGTCTTCCCAAGTGCCTGAATTTCCCTTTTCAGCAATGGATTCTAGCCTTCAAGTCCCTTCAGTCATCAAGTCTTTCATTAAGATAAAAGATTTCCTAGAAAGTGAAAATGTCAGAAGCCTTTAAACCAACATTTCCCTAGAGATAAATTTCTGAGTTCTTTCTCATTTCCCTACCTACAGTAACAACAGTCTGAGAGCTAGTCTGCTAAAAAGGAACATAACCTAAGAGCTCTGCAAGAAGAGGAAGGAGCTTTCCAAAGGCAAACTCGATTTCTTTTCCATTTACAAAGGACCTTCCCCTGCTGGTAATTCAATGATAACTTGTAAAGGAGGGCAATGATTTGACATATGTGTATAAGATTATAGCTTCCAGTTTGCTATTGTTTCCAGAAATGATTCATTGAAACGAGAGCAGTTTCACTAGTTTGGTGCATAGTAGAGTACTGCAACCATCGGAATTTGCTTATGGCTTTCTACCACCTTATGGTTCCCTTCTTTTGTACTATTTTGCTATCTCTCTCTGCTTCTAAGGCCATAACCCGTTACCTTTTATTAGCTTAATGATGGCTCCTATTCTGCTTCTACACTTTTAGCAAGTATTTCTAAGGCTATTTAAGTTTTGCAAAGTACTTTACAGAGGTTAATTCATTTGATCCTCACAAACAAATCTGGAAGATAGGTATGATATACAAGTGTTTGATTTCCTCTCTGTTACAGTAAAAACAATTTTTGGCATTTACCTTTTAAAATTTTTGAAGTAGAGATTCTCTATTTCCTTCCCTCCCTGACTTTTCCAACCTTTGAAAAGGCAAGCAATTTGCTAGATTATATATTTGCAGTCATGCAAAACATAGTTACATGCAAATTAAATAAATGTAAGAGAAACAAGGTAAAGCATATGCTTCTACCTTCACTCGGATTCCATCAGTTCTTTTTCTGGAGGTGCAGAGCATTTTTCACAAAGAGTCCTTTAACACTGTCAGAATAGCTCCGTCACTTCCAGTTCTTCTCTGAGCAATCTTGCTGTTACCGAGTGCATTGTCGTCTTCCTTCTGCAAACTTTGTGCGAGTCTTCCCAAGTTTTTCTGACAGTATCATTTCTTATTGCATAACAATACTCTGCCAACACCTCAGCAGCCACAGCAATAATAGTTTGGCTCAGTAGTGGGGAAGCTGCCCGAGGGCAAGTTCTGATTCCTTGGATCTAATGTGTCTGCCAGGAATTGTCCTACACGTCATTGGCATGTTGTTACCACTGATGGAAGCATTATTGGGTAACTGGTATGACTGGGTTGGGTGGTTGGCTTTAATGGCAGAGAGTTAGCGTGTACTCGTGTAGTCGGCCTATGTCTTCTGCATCCGATGAAAAAGTGTCAGCATCTTCCATCAGTATGGAACTTTCCCCTCCTTCTTTGCCAGACTGCCTACACTGTCTCAGGTTTTTTCTTCTCATCCCTCCAAAGCTGAGGATTCGACTGTTCCCTTGGGGCAGAACAATTATTTCCGTAGTTTGCTAAGACACATCACCAGCTTAAGTTCTGAGAATACTAGAACATACATTGGTTATCTCTTTTTTTCGTGAAGACGGACATGCTCACAGGGAAGTGGGGAGATGGGGATCACAACAGCACAATCTCTCCAGCACGGCGTCTTTGGGCTGCAGTGGCCCTTAGCCTAGCCCCTTGAGAAAGTAGGGGGCTTACAACTAAGTGGGGGAAATTCTTAAGCTGGGACTTTTTATGTAAGAGGCCAGCATGTCCAGGGAGATGCTTCTTGTCAGAGGCCTGTCAATGAGATGGAGAGATTTGGGAATTTAGACATGGAGGGGACTGAAACACCAGTGGCCTTTGAACATAGGCTTATTAGGACATTGATGTGCTAGCTGGGTAGCTGTGATTGATCAAAGCAAGCTTTTTAAAAAGCCTTCCATGTCTTCCTCAAAGCAGTGATTGTTCTCATTCAGAGCCCTTGGCTGAGGTGACCCATGACCCACCAGAATCACATCGACTATGCAATGCATTATCTGGGGAAGACCATCTTAGGGGGTTTCCCCCTGACATCTGAGAAGAAATCTGGAACAAAAAGAATCAAGTTCAGCTGGAAAACTCCATTTTGTTAGCTCCTTTTCCAGTAATCCCCTCCCATAGACATAAGGTATAACTTCTCTGTCTGCCAAGTTCTTAATTGAGTGCCATTGCTAGAAACTGAGAGGAGCTGGGCAACACATATGCTGTATAGAGCGAGAAAAGCCCTACACATGACTTTTTCAGTGATCTAAAGTCTGCTACACTGCGCACTGAGGGCAATCAGTCCTGGGATTCAGATCGATATGGAGTAATACAGTGAACGGAATTAATGACATTTGAGTGTCAATAACTATAAGCGGACTTGCCAACCCCCCGCCAGCCTCGGACATCGCACAGGGCACGGCTCAGGTCAGCTGAGCGTAGCCTGGTAAGGGTGAACAAGATGGCGTTGGGAGGAAGGGGGTCTGGATTAGATCAATTCATTGTAGTAAAGATATGATTGCATGATCCTCTAGAGATGATTTTTTGGCGTGCTGCACCTTGGAGGAGACTCCAATGACCATGTGTACTATGAGGAAAGGAATGCTCACTCTGTGTCTGCCTGCAGTTTCCTGTAGAGAATCAAGTATCTGCTATAGGTTAGGATGTGCTTCCCTTAAGACATAGGAACTGGAGACATGCACTGAGGAGATCAAAGGACTTGCTGTCTGTAATAAAGGGAGTCTCACACCACCCTGGCTCTCACCCCTCATTGCTCACACTCTTCGTTCCCCAGGAGAACAGGCAATGCTGGTCACATAAGGCCTGTTTCTTTCTTTTCTTTCTCTCTTTTTTTAAAATGAGGCAATTGGGGTTAAGTGACTTGCCCAGGGTCACATAGCTGGGAAGTGTCTGCAGCTAGACTTGAACTCAGGTCCTTCCCACTTCAGGGCTGGTGCTCTATCCACTTCGCCACCTAGCTGCCCCCATAAGGCCTGTTTCACTCGGGAGTTGGCGCCGAACCCCAACAAATAGCTGTTTCATATCACGAACCCATAATCTCATTTATTACATTCTCATTTGTCTAGTCTGGAAGTGTGAGGAAACCCTTGTGTAGGAGGTGCTGCTAATGAAAAAATCGTCTCTAGAGGATCATGCAATCATATCCTTACTACAATGAATTGAGCTAATCCAAAGTGGGCTTACAGTGCTTAACAACTTGAGTTTTAATTGGGGAAGCTTTGTTTAGAAACAATAACTCACTGATTGGCAAAAGTGAAGAAGTCCTTGGAAACTCTCCTATCCCTTTTGGGGACTTAATAGATGACTTGGGACCTTCTTTTTGGAAAAAGTCAAAAAACCTTATGAACTCTGAGGAAGACATTGATAAAAGGTTTTCTGGCACTGAATACCTAACTAAGCTCTCTCAGTATCCCAGGGCATCTTTATTTAGAAGTTCATGTCTAACATGGAAATGATTTTAATATGACCACTACTGGGGGTGAAAATTATGGAACAGAATCTGCAAGGGCATATAGGGAAGTTTACCATTGAGCCAGGTTAGTCTCAGGAGACCCTAACCTTGATTGGAAATGGGACTCCTTCCTTGAGCAGAACTAACTAGTCTGATTAACTGGCAGTTGACAGGATCACACAACTGCAGCCATCCTCAAAAGATACTATTGGCAGAACTTTTCCCTGAATATGTTTTATAAATAGGGAAAATCATGAGACCATAGAGATGTGACCTCAATGACCACACTTAAGAATATGCTTGTGGAAGTGATGAATAAACTCAAGGAATGGATCTAGTAGATAAGAGTACCTGAAGAAATGAGCAGTAGCAGCAGCAACTGGAACAAACTTTCCAAAGGAAAAAAAGAAGAGCAAGAAAAGAAGATGACTGTCTAATAAGGCTCTACAAATAGCTGAGGAAAGAAGGAAAGGGAAAGGAAAAAGACCAAGATATAACCCACTGAACTCAGAATCCAGGGAATATTATGGAGAAATAAGGATTGCTTAAACCAGACATCCAGAGACAGAAGTGTTAGGATTACTAAGTGAGAACTGAGGTTGTCTGGATAGTTACAAGGTGAGAACTCAGGTTGACTTGATAGAGGGGGCAAGCTCATTGGCTGAGGTGGTTCTTCCCAGAAGCCCTTGCATTATCCCACGCCCATTCTCTGGGAGAATAAAAGAGAGGACAGCACTGGGCGCAGAGCAGATCGGCCTGGAGAAGGATAAGAGCTGGAGGAGATTCAGAGCCAGGATTCATGAAGGAAGACTCTCTGCATTACATCAGACCTGACGGGGCTCTCTGCAGGAAGGGAAGTCACTTCTAAGGACAAGAGTTAACAGCAACTGCCTGGAGACAACGGTTCACTACAGGAAGAAGAATCTGTCTGAAAGATTTGAGTAGACACAGCAGATCTCTTCCCAGAGAGCGATCTGGCAGCTTCTGGAGACGGCAGCTCGTTACAATTGGCGCCCAACGTGGGGCAAGGACTTTTGCTTATCCTGACAAGAGGAGCTAGACCAGACCTTCGCAATTTGGCGCCCGAACAGGGACAGACACAGTCCTGATTCCAGTGGAAAAGCTTCCAATCTAGATCTCAGTCTCTCTGACCCAGAACCGTGAGTAACGAGGAAACTTTGTTAAAGATTAAGTGAGCGTGCTAATAGATAAATAAGGAACTTAACTTGTTAAGGGCTAAACCAGGAATCTCTTATAGCTGAAATGGGGCAGATGTTAGCTATATTCAATCCCTGGACCTCAGCCGACTCAACCCCAGCCCCAGAAGCAACCTCAGCTCCATTCTGGAGTGGTACTATAGAGAGTATAATCAACATAATTGAGGAGCAGAGTTTACTTGTAACCTGGGTACAGATTGCTAAACTCTTGGCTGCATTAAGACGCACATCCCCTTGGTTCTTAGAGGAAGAAAAGATAGATGTAGATAAATGGAAGCTAGTGGGATATGAAATGAAAGAATTTCAAGCAAAAAATGGGCCTCGTTCAATTTCTGCAGAAGTATTTTATATCTACAACATAGTTCAATTAGCCTTAAACTATCAAGCAAGTTGTAGGAGAAGGAAAAGTTCTAAAAATGAACAGAGGAGGAAGTGTGAGGAAAAAAGGAAAGATCAAGATCTTTCCCTAGAGCAAGAGGATTTAAATGAGGAATTATGGTATGATTCTCTTGAAGAAGCTTCAACCCTGCCTAGAGAACAGATTATTGACAGGCCCACATCAACCCCACCTTCAGAGATGGAGGAAGAAAGAGGGGAAGAGGCAGAAACACAAACAGAATTGCCTGTGAAGAAGCCTAAGCCTATGACAAGATTAGAAAAAGCATTGGTTAAAGCTAAGAGAGAAGGACAGGATATAAGTGATTTTATACATGCATATCCTGTGATTGAAAATACTGACTCTGTAGGTAAAAAAAGGAGAAGATATGCACCTTTAGATTTGAATAAAATTAAGGATTTGAAAAAAGGTTGTACCCTTTATGGGGCTACATCAGCTTATGTCAAAATGTTACTAGATGGTTTGTCTTATGAAGTCCTAACCCCGAATGATTGGAAATCCATAGCAAGGACATGTCTGGAACCTGGAGAAAATTTATTATGGCTTGCGGAATTTCATGAATTATGTAAAATTCAAGTCAGATGCAATTTGGAAATAGGAGTTAACACACAATTCACTTTTGAGCACTTAGCTGGTGAAGGTCAGTATGGAGAGAATTCGGAACAGATTAATTATACCATGACAATATATGAGCAAATTGCTAAGGCTGCAATAAAAGCTTGGGGTGTCCTTCCTGGACAGAAAGATCGTGGAGAGGCTTTCACTAAAATACAGCAAGGTCCCAATGAACCTTTTGCAGATTTTGTGGGACGTTTGCAAACTGCTGTCAAAAGAACTATTGGAGAAAATTCAGCTACAGAAATAATGACCAGACATCTGGCTAAGGAAAATGCCAACGAGATTTGCAAAAGAATTATATGGGGATTAGACAAAGATGCTCCTTTAGAGGAGATCATAAGACGCTGTGCTACAGTGGGAACAAATGCTTTTTACACCCGGACAATGATGAATGTGGAAAGACAGGGTCCCTCATGGCAAGGGCCTTCTAGAGAAACTCGGCGATGTTTTCAATGTGGAAAAATTGGGCATCTAAGAGCTCAGTGTAGATATGGAGATACAGTGAGAAGACAGGGTGAGAGAAGACCTAAAACTCCATGTCCAAAATGTCACAAGGGCCTCCACTGGGCCTCTGAATGTAGATTGACACAGGGAAATGACAGGTGGGGCCCAGCTTCAGGCCCGCAAGTGGGGCATGATGGCAGCCGAGGTTACATCCAGAGAATTTTAAGACACGATCAATCAGCCAAAAGGCAATCAGATGGAAGAAAGGGATTGAAATTAGGAAAAATAGAGTTGTGTGCAGTAGAGACTACCGAGATACTCCCTGGAGAAGTGAAATCTGTTCCTGTTGAGCCTATGGATCCTTTGCCTCCAGGCACAGTAGGCTTGACCATTTCACCTTCTGAGAGTGCCTACAAAACAGTGTCCATCCATACACTGATGTGGGAGACTGGAGAACGTGTATCTAATATCCCAGTCACTAACACAGGCAGACAACGTGTGATTTATCAACCAGGAGAAGTAGTAGCATCAGGCTTATTGTTACGGACCCCTAATAAGCAACCTAGTGATAGTCGCCTAGATTTTGACTCCAATGAACAAAATCCAGGAATATATTGGACAGCAGCTGTGACAGCTGACCGACCTATGCTTACTATTTATATAAACGGAATACCATTTGAAGGATTGGTAGACACGGGTGCAGATCGTACAGTTATTAGAGGTGCCAATTGGCCCGGTCACTGGCCAAAGATTAAAGCAGACACCTATATGTCTGGGGTGGGAGGATCAATAGCAGCAGAGGTTAGTGCTAGGCCTTTGAGATGGGTATTTGAAGGAGAAACAGGAGCTTTTACTCCTTTTGTGGTTGAAAAAATCCCCATCAATCTGTGGGGAAGAGACATTTTACAGCAGATAGGATTACAAATAAGCACTTCGGCTTTTTAGGCAGGGCTGCTGTTGAAGGCCTACCTGCACTTTCACCAGTTCCTATTCAGTGGAAGACTGATTCACCAGTGTGGGTAGAACAGTGGCCCTTAAGAAGTGATAAAATTCAGGCCTTATTAGACATAGTGCAAGAACAACTTGACCAAGGACACTTGCGGCCTTCTCTAAGTCCTTGGAATTCCCCAGTATTTGTGGTGAAAAAGAAATCTGGAAAATGGAGGATGATAACTGATCTAAGAAGAGTAAATGAACAGATGGAAACTATGGGAACTCTTCAGCCTGGACTTCCATCTCCTACTCAGTTGCCAAGAGAATGGCCTCTATGGGTTATAGACATTAAGGATTGTTTCTATTCTATTCCTCTAGATAAGGAGGATATGAAAAGATTTGCTTTTTCAGTGCCTAGTGTTAATTTGGCTGAGATATGAATAAATATAAATAAAATATAATATAAAATAAAATAAATATAAAAGATATGAATGGACAGTTTTGCCACAGGGAATGAAAAACAGCCCTACTATGTGCCAAATGTATGTTGCAGCTGCTCTTGCTCCAGTAAGAAAAGCCTTTCCAAAAGTAATATTGTTACATTATATGGATGATATTTTGGGATGTGCACCTGAGGAACAAATGTTAGAGGCATGTCTACAAAGGACCATGGAAACATTAAAGTACTACAAACTGCATATAGCTACAGAAAAAATTCAAAGACATGCTCCTTTTCAATATTTAGGATATGAAGTATATCCTAAGACACTCACAGTACAAAAGCTTTCTTTAAGAACAGAGAAGTTGAACACCTTAAATGACTTTCAAAAATTAATAGGAGATATCCAATGGATGCGTCCAGTGTTAGGCTTAACTACCAATCAACTACAACCTCTCTATGACATTTTAAGGGGAGACAGTGCTTTAAATTCACCACGCCAGCTTACAAAAGAAGCACAAAAGGCTTTGAGAGAAGTTGAACTGGCTTTATCCAATGTGGTTGAAAGAGTCACTCAAAAACCCTTGGAAATATCAGTTTTTGCTACAAAAGAGGCACCCACAGCAGTCCTTCATCAAGGAGACAGAGTGATTGAGTGGGTGAACCTCCCAGCACAACCAGAACAAAACCTTACACCTTACCCAGTGCTTGTGGCTAGGATTTTATTAAAGGCTATTAAGAGAGTAACACAATTATCTGGGATAAGTCCTGAAAAAATATACACATTCTATACTAACGCACAGATTAATGTATGCTGTGAAAACATCCCAGAATGGCAAATTTTATTGGCCACCGCTCCAAATTTTGCACATGGATCTCCATTAAAGATTACCCGGCTACTACATAATTGGCGATGGATTTTTGAAGAAAAGGTTTCTAAGGTTCCTCTTAAAGGACCAACAATCTTTACAGATGCCTCCAAAGAAAATATTTGTGCCATATACTCTCATGATTTAACCATAAAGAGAGTAATCAGGACTCCTTTTCAATCCACTCAACAGAATGAATTATTTGCTATCATGCTAGCTCTTAATTATTACCCAGGAGACGTAAATATAATTACTGATTCAGCCTATTCAGTAGGTGTAGTACAAAGAATTGCCACAGCCCAAATAAAATTTGCAGCCTCCAATATTTATCAGCTCTTTAAGGAACTTCAAGAGCAAGTGAGAAAACATCCAGGCAAGATTTATATCTTGCATGTCCACTCACACAGTGGACTTCCAGGTCCCATTTTTGATGGAAATTCAAAGGCAGATAGCCTTCTAACCATGTTAGCCAGTAGTCCTTTATTTCAGGAAGCACAAGAATCTCATTCTAAATATCATCAGGCTGCTCGAGCTTTACGTTTACAATTTGGAATCACAAGAGAGGAAGCTAGGAGCATAGTAAAAAGCTGTACAGCTTGTCTTCCTTTCCATGCTCCTACACTCCCTCCAGGGAAGAATCCTCGTGGTTTGAGACCCAATGAAATCTGGCAAATGGATGTGACCCATTATAAATCTTTTGGTCGTCTATCTTTTATTCATGTCGTGGTAGACACCTTTTCAGGATTCACATTTGCAATGCCAGCAGCAAAAGAGACAGCCCGAGTGGTCACTGAATTCCTTATACAAGCTTTTGCAATTATGGGTGTGCCACAAGCAATAAAAACAGACAATGGACCTGCATATACGTCCAAACATTTTACACACTTTTGTGCACAGTATAAGATTTTACATACCACGGGCATACCCTTTAATCCTCAAGGGCAGGCAATAGTAGAGAGAAGAAACAGAGATATTAAGACACTCCTCCAAAAACAAAAGAAAGGGGGAGCCACAGGTAGCCCTAGGGAACTTCTAAATTTAGTTCTCTATACCATTAATTTTCTAATTTTTTGACAAAGATGCACTGGCTCCAGCAGACAGGTTTTATAACCCACCAGAAGGGCAGTGTCCAGTGCGAGCAGCTCCACTGTCCTTAGATAATCGCCAGGTGATGTGGAGAGATCCAGAAAGTGGTGAATGGAAGGGACCAGATAGGTTAACTGCCTGGGGGAGAGGGTTTGCTTGTATTTCTTCAGCAGGAGAAGGAATCAGATGGGTGCCAACGAGTCATATTCGCCTTGTCCATCAGAGAGAGACAGAAAAAGAGAAAGACCTCAAAATAAAGGAGAAGATCTAAGAAACATCTGACACTGAAAGAGCATGGATAATAAGAAGACTGTTAAAGAACTTTAAAACCAGCAGGAATCATTGGACTTCCTCACACAAGATGAGACTAATGGACAATGGACTTATGGACATTTATAAATTTTCAATTTATGATTATGTTATATACTTCTAGCATGTGTTATGTTACTATGTTACTATATGCTTATGTAATTTATGTAATTATCTGTAATACTTCCCATATTGATGGATTTATGTTTCAAGGTCATTTATGTAATTATCTGTAATACTTCCCATATTGATGGATTTATGTTTCAAGGTCATGACTGTCCTATGTTCTAAGTCAAAAGAAAGGGGGAGATGTTAGGATTACTAAGTGAGAACTGAGGTTGTCTGGATAGTTACAAGGTGAGAACTCAGGTTGACTTGATAGAGGGGGCAAGCTCATTGGCTGAGGTGGTTCTTCCCAGAAGCCCTTGCATTATCCCACGCCCATTCTCTGGGAGAATAAAAGAGAGGACAGCACTGGGCGCAGAGCAGATTGGCCTGGAGAAGGATAAGAGCTGGAGGAGATTCAGAGCCAGGATTCAAGAAGGAAGACTCTCTGCATTACATCAGACCTGACGGGGCTCTCTGCAGGAAGGGAAGTCACTTCTAAGGACAAGAGTTAACAGCAACTGCCTGGAGACAACGGTTCACTACAGGAAGAAGAATCTGTCTGAAAGATTTGAGTAGACACAGCAGATCTCTTCCCAGAGAGCGATCTGGCAGCTTCTGGAGACGGCAGCTCGTTACACAGAAGAAAACAATACAGTGGGAAAGTCAAGAGATCTCTCCAAGAAAATCAGAGATACCATCACATACCAGTAAACCTATGCTTAAGATTCTTCAGGTTAGGGTTCAACAATGTGTGAATTGAGAATTAGCAGAAGAGCCAGAGGGTTTTCAGAGACCATGAGCAACTAGAGAATAGATTAAAGAGAAACAAGGGAGTTTTCAAGGGGAAAAGATAGATACTTCTGGTGCACTGATTAGGCAAAAGCCTTTGACAGTATGGATCACAACAAAACGTGGCGAGTCCTCAAACAGATGGGAGAATCAGATCATCTTGTCTCCTGAGGAATCCTCAAGAGGGCCAAGAGGCAACAGCTAGAATTGAATGTGGAACAACCGATTGATTTAAGATTGGGAAAGGAGCCTTGCAAGGTTGCACACAGTCACCTTATTTATTTCACTTGTATGCAAAGTATTTTACGTGAAATTCCAGGATCTGGGACTCCAAAGCTGAAATTAAAGTTGCCAGGAGAAATATCAACAAAGCCAGTCTCAGATATGCAGATGGAACCATTCTGATGGCAGAGAGTGAAAAGAGATGGAGAAGGCTCTTGAGAGCTTGAAAAAGGGGAGTTTGAAAGCTGGCTTCCTGCTGGGGTATGAGAAGAGATACAGGGAAAGTATTAGACTTTTTAAGATTAAATTGTTTGCTTATGGTATATGCAAATGTTATTAATCATTACTGGTTGTTACTGGTAGTATTTTTCAAACTGTTATCATTACTAAGGTAGTTTGAAAGATTGTGACTAGCTTGTGCATGGTGGGGTGATTCTAAAGAACCAAACTGGGGAGTAGCAGGTAAAAAAGAGCAATTACCTCACAAAAATGGGACATGGAAGGAAGAACTAATAGAAAGGCTGGAGGTGAGGGTGGAAGGCTGGCAATGTTGGTGTTAATATCATCTGGCCTGAACAGGAAACAACATCCACATGTGGAGAGAGAGGTCTAGAAGTCTTCTGAACTTGGGACAGATGGATGGTACAGTGGATAGAGCAGCAGCCCTGGAGTCAGGAGGACCCAGCTTCAAATCCAGCCTAAGACACTTGACACATACTACCTGTGTGACCCTGAACATATCACTTAACACCAGTTGCTCGACCAAGGTTTAAAAAAAAAAACACCCAAAAAACACCTGAGGGGTAGGATGAGATTGGGGCTTTTTCAAGGGTATATGGAATAAAATCAGGAAAGTAGGGAGAAGAAAAGCAAAGTAAATTTAAAGGTTTGACTTAAAGAATAAGAGGGTAAGAAGCAAAGAGAAAGTAGAAGGGATAAGGCAAAAAGGAGACTTCAAAGAAAAACAGGGAATAATGAAAAGAGGGAGATTCAACTGGTAAACAGAACTTTGTTAAATCTATGAGAACACAAGTCATTTCCCCAATTGATAAATGAAGTGAATGGGCAGTTTTTCAAGGAAAAAAAATCAAAAGAATTTACAGTCATATGTTAAAAAAAAGTCTCTAGATCGCCACGGATTACATATGTAGACTAAAGTTACCTTGAAGTGCCATTTTACACCTACCATATTAGCTAAAATGATCTAAAGGGAGAGGGGACATGCTAAAGTCTTCCCTAGCTTATGAATTTTACTTACAGGGCAGCTACATGGACTGGGACATGGATGCACTGCTGGCAGAACTGTGAATGGATCCGACCATTCTGGAGAGCAATTTGGAAGTATCCTCAAAAAGTTTTCAAACCATACATACCATTTGATCCATCACTGTTTGTACTGGGATAATATCCCACAGATTTTAAATGAGGGAAAGGGACCCACATGTGCCAAAATGTTTGTGGAAGCCCTTTTTATAGTGGCAAGAACGTGGAAACTGAGGGGTTGCCCCTCAATTGCAGAATTGTTGAATAAGTTGTGGTACATGAATGTTTTGGGATATTATTGTTCTGTAAGAAATGACCGACAGGATTTCAGAGAGGCTTGGAGGGACCTACATGAACTGATGTTGAGTAAAATGAGCAGAACCAGAAACAAGAAGACTACATGATGATCACTTCTGATGGATGTGGTTTTCTTCAACAATGAGATGATTCAAACCGGTTCCAGTTGTTCAGTGATGTCATCTAAACCCACAGAGAGAGAACTGTGGGAATTGAGTGTGGACAACATAGCTTTCTCACTCTCTCTGTTGGTATTTGCTTGAATTTTTGTTTTCTTCTCAGTTTTTCTTTTTCTTCTTGATCTTTCTTGTGCAGGAAGACAACTGTATGAATATGTATTCATATATTGGATTCAATATGTATTTTAATATATTTAACATGTATTGGACTACCTGCAGCTAGGGGAGTGGGGGGAAGGAGGGGAAAATTTAGAACAAAAACTTTTACAAGGGTCAATGTTGAAAAAATTTACCCATGCATATGTTTGTAAATAAAAAAAGCTTTATTAAAAAAAATAAAACGATGAAAAAAATGTGGGAAAATATAACGCAACAACACAAAGCATTATTTGCAATTGCCCTTCGTGTACATGTATCATTTAATCCAGTGCATGTCATGAATCAACAGAAATATAAATCTATTTAATAGTAATTAGCTTTTAATTAGTTAGAATTGAAAAGAATGAATTTCTATCTCTAAGTGGGAGTTTATCCAATTTTTCTTCTATTTTTTGATTTCACACATGTGGGAAATCTTTGTATAATATTCTGTTACAAAATCAGATGACAGGTGATGTTGCAGTAGATAGACTGGTAGGCCTTAAGACATGAAGACCTGAGTTTTAATCTCAACTCGGAAACTTGATAGTCAATCCAAGGGTTCTCTTTTTATCTCAGTTTCTTTCTCTGTCTCTGTAAAATGGGTTCTTACAAGGAGAAAGCAAGGCAATATTGATTCAGTGAGGCACTATCGGGTCCAAGGTGGGTTTCCACCTAGTGGTTTGTGTTGTCAGTGCCACCAGTCTGTGATCTCCACAGGAGCAGGGGACACCCTTTGCAACTCTCTTTTGGTTCCTACATGCCAAGGCCTGGCATGTGTCAGGCTCATAAATGCTTCTTCACTTGAAGGAAGATCGGTGCTATAATATCAGCTCAAGTCTTCTGAGTCCAAATGTAGGGAATCTTCCCATTATACCATGCTGCCATGCAAGTAGGTGACTGGATGGAAAAGGAGGATCCGATATGGCTAAGAAGCTGTCTGCCATCCCTATTCATCTTTTATTTTTCCTTTGTCACCCTCCAAGTGGTGTTATAGTTAAGGAATGGAAGGCATCAGCACTAGCACATCATGTCCTAATGATCTGTACCCAAGTAATTTTCCTCCTTATTTTAATGCTTTTACTTTTCTTCATAGACCTGGCAAGAACCAATCGTCTTTTTTATAAAAAGCCCTTCTTGTATTGGTTATATTTATAAGGTTTCTCCCCTGTGTGGATTCTCTAACATATAATAAGAGTTCTCTTTCCTCCAAAAGCCTTTCCACATGGGTCATATTCATATGGTTTCTCTCCTGTATGAGTTCTCTGATGGCTACTAAGAGTTGCCTGTTGTGTAAAAGCCTTTCCACAATAGTTCAATTCATAAGGTTTCTCTCCAGTGTGAATTATCTGATGTCTCTTAAGACCTCTACTTTCTGTATAAGATTTTCCACATTGGTTACATTTATAAGGTTCCTCTCCAGTGTGGATTCTCTGATGTATAGTAAGAGCTCTCTTGTCTCTAAAATTCTTTCCACACTGGTTACATTTATAAGGTTTCTCTCCAGTATGGATTCTCTCATGTGCAGTAAAAGATACCTTATGTATAAAAGCTTTTCCACAGTCGTTACACTCATAAAATTCCCCTCCAGTGTGGATTCTCTGATGTGCAGTAAGAGCCCTCTTGTCTCTAAAAGCCTTTCCACATTGGTTACATTTATAAGGTTTCTCTCCAGTGTGGATTCTCTGATGATGTACAGTAAGATTTCCTTTACTACTAAAAATCTTTCCACATTGGTTACATTTATAAGGGTTCTCTGCTGTATGGATTATCTGATGTGTATTAAGAGCTCCCCTTCCTGTAAAAGCCTTTCCACATTGGTTACATTTATAAGGTTTCTCTCCAGTGTGGATTCTCTCATGTGCAGTAAGAGATACCTTATGTATAAAAGCCTTTCCACACTGATTACATTTATAAGGTTTCTCTCCAGTGTGGATTGTCTGATGTGCATCAAGAGATCCCTTTACTCTAAAAGCCTTTCCACACTGCTTACATTCATAAGGTTTCTCTCCAGTGTGGATTCTCTGATGTATAGTAAGAGCTCTCTTGCCTCTAAAATCTTTTCCACATTTGTTACATTCATAAGGTTTCTCTCCAGTGTGGATTCTCTGATGTGCAGTAAGATTTTCTTTAGTACTAAAAGTCTTTCTGCATTGGTTACATTCATAAGGTTTCTCTCCAGTGTGGATTCTCTGATGTGCAGTAAGACTTTGCTTATATGTAAAGGCCTTTCCACATTGGTTACATTTATAAGGTTCCTCTCCAGTGTGGAATCTCTGATGTACAGTAAGATTTTCTTTAGTACTAAAAGTCTTTCTGCATTGGTTACATCCATAAGGTTTCTCTCCAGTGTGGATTCTCTGATGTGCAGTAAAAGCTCTCTTGTCTCTAAAATCCTTTCCACACTGGTTACATACATAAGGTTTCTCTCCAGTGTGGATTCTCTGATGTACAGTAAGATTTTCTTTAGTACTAAAAATCTTTCTACATTGGTTACATTCATAAGGTTTCTCTCCAGTATGGAGTCTCTGATGTATTGTAAGCTTTCCTTTAGTACTAATAATCTTTCCACATTGGTTACATTTAAAGGGTTTCTTTGCTCTATGGATTATCTGATGTGCAATAAGAGCTCCCTTGTGTCTAAATGCCTTTCCACATTGGTTACATTCATAAGGTATCTCTCCAATGTGGATTCTCTGATGTGCAGTAAGAGCTCTCTTGTCTCTAAAACCCTTTCTACACTGGTTACATTCATAAGGTTTCTCTCCAGTGTGGATTCTCTGATGTACAGTAAGATTTCCTTTACAACTAAAAATCTTTCCACATTGGTTACATTTATAAGGTTCCTCTCCTGTGTGGATTCTCTGATGTGCAGTAAGAGTTCCCTTGTTTCTAAAAGCCTTTCCACATTGGTTGCATTTATAGGGTGTCTCTCCAGCGTGGAATCTCTGATGAGCAGTAAGAGATACCTGATGTTTAAAAGCCTTTCCACATTGGTTACATTCATGAGGTTTCTCTCCCGTGTGGAATCTCTGATGTGCAGTAACAGATACCTTATGTAGAAAAGCTTTTCCACATTGGTTACATTCATAAGGTTTCTTTCCAGTGTGGATCCACTGATGTCTAGTAAGAGTTTTCTTGTGTCTAAAAGCCTTTCCACATTGGTTACATTTATAAGGTTTCTCTCCAGTGTGGATTCTCTGATGTACGGTAAGATATTTACGACTAAAAATCTTTCCACACTGGTTACATTCATAAGGTTTTTCTGCTGCATGGATTTTATGATGAAGAGGAAAACTATTTGTATATTTGAAAGACTTTCCATATTGGTTACATTCAATACGTTTCTCTGTAATGTGGATTCTCTCACGTCCAGGAAGAGCCCACCTTTCTGTGAAAACTTTTCTACTTTGATTATACTCATAAGATTTCCCTCCACTGAAGATTTTCTCAAGTGTATGATATATATCTTTCCAAGAGAAGTGATCACGACCATCACTCATGAATCTTGGCTTGTGAGTTTCTACTACAGGCAAATTTTTCTCTTTAGTACTTTCCTTCATTTCAAGTCTGATTTTTCTTTCTGGAAAAAAAAAAACAACAACAACAAACAATAAAAGAAATGCAGACACTACACTCTCACACATCTCTATTTTATATCCTCTTCCTTCCATCACTAGAATGGAAACTCAGTAATTTTCAATTTCCCAAATAGCCATTAAATGTCCATAATGAGTCACTTAAAAATCATATTAGCTCACATCCTAAGGATAATTTGTATGCTCTCACTATAGCATTTGATAAATTATCCCCATTCTCATTTTCTCCCTTTTCCTTTCATTGTCTGTATTTTCTGGTGATCACTTTTAATTAATTTATTTTTTCTACATTATCTGAGGTCATATTCACAATATCAACACTTGCTTTTCGTAAGTTTTTTTCTTTTCTTTTTTTTTTTTTCTTTTTATCTAAGGCAGAAGTGATTTAATTATGATCTTTTCCTTTATTTTAGAGATAGACATTACTTATTTCTTTTAAAAATTATCATTGTCTTTCTCTCTAAAACATAGCATTGACTTCAGGATAACTCCATGAAGCCTCAGTCACCACAACTTTCATACCTCTGATGGCACCCACTCACCTGGAAAGCAACTCCTCAGACTTTCCTGGTCCAGCCTCCATTGTGATTTTCTTTGCTTAAAATAAGAGATCACATATTCACTGGGAATTAGAAGCCCTGGAGAAGGAAATCAGTTAGGGAAGAAGATGGAGAGGATTTTTAAATTAAATTTAATGAGGGAAAGGATGAAGATCCAGAACTGCCTCCATTTTAGCATTCACCCCGTTAGGTTCACCCATATTGGTCTATACTCATTCATTAGTGCTTGTCAAGCAAGGAAGTCCCAATAGGATGTGCCCCATTCTGCTGTTGTACAACTTGTTCTGAGAAAGAGTGAAATGCTCTTCCCCCACCTCTTCTCCTTTTAGGCTCCATTCTGGCAGAAACTTTTAATTTGGGTCAATAGAGTTACTGGGTCTGAGAAGTCTTGAGACTGATCAATAGGGACCTCAGTCTTGCCACCCTTCTTCATAGAAGGACATATAAATCCTGTAATATCCATCATCCATTGTCTAGAAATTATCTAAAAATTTAAGGGAGCCAGTAGTGCAGTGGAGATACAGTGTACCTGAGTTTAAACTCGCGCCTTGGACAGATACTAACTGTATACACCTTTGTACATCAATTAACCCTGTTTGCCTTAGTTTCCTCAGCTCTTAAATGGGGATAACAGTATCATTTCACAAGGAAGGTTAATATGACATAAACTGGCAAATTATGCTTTATTGTTCATTTACAAACAAGCATTTCTGTAACATGGCACAATAGAAATGATATTGGAACACGAAACTGAAAATCTACAATGTATAATTTGCCATTTCTTTCAAATAGACAAACAAATTGTCAAGTAGATTTTTTTCCTTGACTCTGACTATCCCCAATGGGCTAGAAATAGCTATCGTTACATAGAAACATGCATATATATATATATATTATATATAAATAAACATATAGATGTGTAAAATTCTGCTATACATATTTCTACCTATTAGTTCTTTATCTGGATGCAAATAGAATCTTTATTTCCTTCTTTATTTATAATGTGGGGACTGAGAATGGTCAAAATAGCTCATTTCCTGGAAGTTGTTCTTATATAATATTGTTGGGAATATATTTTAAAGAAAGCAGGTGGCACAATACTTGGCAATAGTAGTTGAAAAGAAAAGCTTATTCCCTTCCACCCTTTTCCCACCATTCATGATGGAATTTGAGGGCAATGGGAAAGCAGATGAAGGACAAACTTCCTATATTGGGAACATCTAGAACTTTGGGATATAAAGTGATGCTTATTAAAAAAAGAATATTCCAAATGCTAGAACCATCCCAAAGAGGAATGGTTTGTAAGGAAAACCTGCTTGAGCAATTTTCAGAGCTTTGCAAATGAATTCATGTCCATGTAGACGTTAGATAATATAACCCCTGAGATTAGCTCCATGTCTAAGACGTTTCTACACTGAATTGATCTCTGACTTGAACCTGCCTAAAATTGGTAAGAGGCAGCTTCAGGAGCAACAAAGGACACCCTCAGTTTCCTATCATACAATGCAAAATAGTTCAGGAGGAACCTGTCTCTTGGACAAAGGAGACCAGCATTTGCCTCATTCTGAGAACCCCCTTTTCACCCACTAGACCCTGGACCCAAGATATTCCCTTTGCTTGCAGATTCAGAGTTATCCAGGAAAATGTCCTCACCCAGGGAGAGCAGGTTCCAGGCATTCTCCAACATGACCTCCTTGTACAGCTCCTTCTGATCATTGTCCAAGAGGCCCCACTCCTCCTGGGTAAAGTCCACAGCCACATCCCTGAATGTCACCAACTCCTAAACCAACAAAAATCATGAGATGTAGAGCTGGAAGTTCCTTCAGAATTCAAGAATCCAACACCCTTCACTTTCCAGGAGGAAACTGAAGCCCAGAGAAGGGATTTGCTCAGAGGTCACACCATTCGTGAGTGTCAGAATCAGCTCCTGGAACCGTGGTCAGTAAGAGTCTTCTTGAATTTTAAGAAAAGCGGTTTGTAGGATCACTTGGAAAAAAAAAACCTGAGAAATGTTTTATGTGAAATCAGGAAGAAAGTTTGTGTTTAATCTGGGAGGTAGATGGATCTCTGGAGAACTAGAGGGCGATGGGAAATTTCTCACCAGAACTGATTCTAGTGATATATTCTAAAGAAAATTCTGCCAAGAGTTTGTGAGAAACTGGCAAGTACAGCATACTCTGGGTTAAAAAAAGTTGATGTGAACATTTAAAAGAGTATAGAATTAAAGAAAAGATATATATATATAAATTTATAAGAAGGTGGAATAAAGTCTTATCTCATGAAAAATAAGGATTCTGAAGAGATATTCCTGCAGATCTGGACTGCTCTATGTGGTAGGAGACACATTTCCAGTGAAGTCAAGTAGAATTACCTGTTGTTATATTGAAAGCCTGAGATCACTCTGAGTATGATGTTGTCATGGGCAGAACAGCCCACATTTTTAATTGAATTCATTTGTTTAAAGCATTTAATCCTTAATTATAATATTTAATTAAAGAAAAGCAAGAGTAATTAGAAAAGAGGCTTCCTTCATTAAAAACCAATTCATGGGGACAATGTTGCCAGATTGTTTATGAGAAACATGTTTTAAAGAGTTGCCTGCAAATCTACCATGTTGGAGGAGCAGCTAGGTGGCGCAGTGGATAGAGCACAAGCTCTGAATTCAGGAGGACCCGAGTTCAAATCTGCACTCAGACACTTAAGACTTCTTAGCTGTGAGGCCCTGGGCAAGTCACTTAACCCCAGCCTCAGAAAAAGAAAAAAAAAAAAAATCTACCATGTTGGGAGAACAAGAACCATGAAATTGAGTTAAAAACCAACAGAGTGACAAGATATTGAGACGGCCGCACATCCTTCTGCTTGGCAAGGCTTGTCTATATTTGCAGCCTGCTACATGGCCACCATGTGTTTGACCAATGCACTTGGATTCTGATGGTTTTCTACTTTTTTCCCTTTTCTGTTGATGTGATCTGTGGTGTGGGTTTGTCACCAAATGATGTCAGGCACCCAAAGTTGGGGTTCAGTCATGTGAAGAATTCACTCTGGCCACACTCTCTGACAAAAGGTACATGTATTCAGGGGAACAGGATACAGGCAAAATGAAGGGACACAATAGACACTAGGAATGGTCAAAATGAAATAGATTTGGGAGAGTATGTGAAAGAGAAGCTCCTCAGAGGAAGTCAATTATTTAGTTGAAAGGGAGAACCCGGAAATCTCAAATTTCCTAGGGGAAATAAAGCAATAATTTCAAGGTTCCCTGACCCTTGAATGCTGCTGTTCTAACAATCTCTCAAGGAGTCAGGAGTTCAAGCACAAGAGAAGAGAAATATCAAAAAAGTCATCCAGGATAAGGTAACCCTAGGGACTCAAAATAAAAGGACAAATTATATTCAAGGGGATCAAAGTGGAGTAAAGGTGGGAGGGGCTCTGTTAAGTCTTGAGGATCTTCAGGAGAAACTAGAAAGCAAGAAAGAGGAATAAGCTCAGGTGATGGAGAGAAAGGGGGGCTGGGAAATGTAATCTTAGGTCCACAATTAGACATTTCTGCAAAGGAGGAGGAAGGAAAAATACACACAACATAGAGAGGAAGAGAGAAATACATTTTACTCACCAGTGAAGGGGGGAAGAAGAAAACAGGGAGGGCAACTAGAGGGAAGATGGACTAAGGGAGGGATTAGTCCTAAAACCACAAACTCAAAGGATGTAAAGGAATATGCTCCGATCTTCTGGAGGTGGCCGGGATCTGGGGGATTCGAGTGAATGAGGAGATTCCATAAAGGGCCTGGAAAACTACTGCCCTGAACCCAGATGAGAAAAAGCCAGGCCAAGGTTCCAGAGGAACGGGGAGGAGAAACATGCTGCCTGCCACTTAAGGTGGAGCACTGGTCGGCCGGGGAGCGTTCTGGAGGGTTTAGTCGCTGCGTTCCGTTGCATTTCTCAGATTCGTGGTATGTTGCATGTAACGGAGCTTGTTTGGCTTGTGTTCTCAATGCCGGGGAGCAGCCACGTAAGGAAACGGGGATACAAAGGTGCGTGTGCGGGTGCGGGTGTATCCACAGCACGCGCCCACTTGTATGTATGAAAATTCTGATCAGTGCCATGGCCGGGAGTTCCCGAGAGCTCAGGCTCCCGCTGCCTTCCTCCTGCCGGAGCTGATGGTGCAGATGTTGCTCACGCTCCCGAGGAGCCCATGGGCCAGTCTGAAACAGAGCAGAGGAGGGCCGTTCCCCCAGGATAACACTTACTTCCTCCTTTGTAAAGAAGGGATCCACAGGGAAAGCGCCGCCAGCTTCCCACTCCATCCTCGGTGTCCCTGGAAGGGGTGGTGCGTGCTGCTGGTGCTCCCGTCATGGAGGGCCGGCACTCAGCGGAGGGAGGGGTCCGAGGCCCCCAGGCACACTCCCTCTGGCTCCAGGCTCCCTAGGGAGGTAGCAGAGTCCAAAGTGACTCCATTTTGTAGGTTCCTCATCTGGTCCCGGGCCTTGACCTCAGACACCGCTCCCCCCTCTCCCCCCTCTCCCTGCCCTCCTCAGAAAGCCCAGAGGTACAAGGGGCTTGGGATCATCGGGAGCCAGCCCAGGAGCCCGGGCCCGGGGACGGGGGCGCCCGAGAGAGCGCGGGTCGCGGTGCGGACGGAGGGGCCCGCGGGGAGGAAGCCGGGGCTCACGGATCCCTACGGAGGGTCGGCTCTGAAGGAGGACGGCGAACCTGGAAGCCAGAGGCGGGGGCGGGGACGCGGGACGCCGGGCCTGAGACCGCCGTCCGCCCTCCCGGATTCCTGCGATTCCTGCGGACACAGCGGGAAGTCCTGGCGGGAGACCCGGGCAGGGCGGGCCCGGAGCGGTGCAGGGGAGGGGAGCCCGGAAGAGGGGGAGCGGGAGGGGGAGGAGCTCTTCCAGAGGACGCTCCGGAGAGAGGGATGCTCCCGCAGGACGCTCACCACGTGGTCAGGAGGAGGAGAGCCAGCGGCCCGGGCAGAGAACAGGAGCCGGGAAACCCGGGGGCGCGGGCTCGGACCCACCTGGGAGCTGCGCGCGCGGGGCCCGCTCCGGATCGGAGCTGAGGGGACGGAGTGCAGCCCAGAGACTTCCCGCTTCCTCCAACCCGGTCCGGGAGGGGCTGGCTAGTCTCGGAAGCTCCTCCCTGCCCATCCCCCAGGAGACCCTTTCATCCAATCACATCCAGGGGCAGGGTTTAAGGCTTCGCGCCGCCTCTCCCACGTGATCCCTGCCCCGCCCCTCTCCGCCTTCACCCTCCTCCCTCCCAACGGGCACGGAAACTCCTCCCAGGCCTCCAAACCCCGCCCCAGGCTCACGCTGCACCGGGGTCGTCACTTCCCAGGCTGGTCCTCCTGGAGAGCTCCTCCTTCCCTCCCAGACTCGGCCCCTCCTCCTGAGCAGCAAGGCTGACCTGCTAACAGAAGGGGGCGCGAGAAGAGCGTTGTCCCATTCTGAGTGAGAGAGACCCCTCAGTCCCCTCGTGCTGGGGACCGACGGGTGTTTTAAAGAATAATTATATGTAAAATGTCGGTAATAATATACATTATCTGATAGACTGTCCCCTGAATGAGGAAAAGTTGGAGTGGCAGCTCTGCCCTGGCGCCCCTTTAGTCTCAGCAGGGCCTGGCCGGGATTCCCGAGCGGGGGGAGGGGATGCAGCCTCCGGGCCGGTGACCCGATGACAGGAGAAGTCAGGTGACTCGCGGAGCTCCCTCCCGAGACTAGGAGGTTTAATTTTCTTTCCCAGCCCTGCTGAGGGCCGCACGGGAGTGAAGGACTCCACAATAGCAACGACAAATGCCCTGGGAGCTCCCAGCCTGCTTCAGGCGAGACTCGGCCCTGCGGGGGGCGCCACAGGGCCCGGAGCCCCCTCTGCAGTCAGAACTTCAGAGGTTTGACCCCTGCCTCGGACACTCAGCCCGCTGTCAGCCTGGCCAAGTCCCTCGGGCCGGGTGCCTGTTTCCTCACCTGTAAAAGGAGCTGCAGAAGGAGCCGCACACCAGGCTTTGTCCCCCAGAAAGGCGCGGACCACAGAGCCCACGAAGCTGCTGCGACGGCCTGAAGCCCCCGGTGGGCGTGGACGCCGATGGCTGTCACGCCGTCCCACGGGGTCACGGCCCCGCTCCGTGAGACATCCTTCCCCTGAGGAGCCTCGTTCTGCGTCTTCCGCATCTGCCTCTCGCTCAGTTCCGGGAGTTTAGGCATCGCACCGGGCTCTACATCTGATCCCCCTTTAGTAAAGCCTCTTCAGAAAAGGGGGGCCAAGCCAGAGCTGCGCACGCGCCAGCCCGGACGGTAGTTCTTCTTTTAGGGTGACCGCTGTCTGCCTCGGGGATGTCCGCTGTAGCCTCAGAGTCGAGATGTTTCACCATGGAAAGCAGCTAATAAAACGTTTTCTGCCTGAATAAATTCGGCCAGGAACCTGCTGCATTAGTTGCACAGAAAGAGCTGCTTATTTAGGAAGGACGCGCAAGTTTGCTAATTCAGCAAAGACCTAGGTTCACAGGCCCCATATGCTGCTGCCTCTCCCAAGCGCCAGTCACCTCGGGAAGGCTAAGGGCGCTCATCTGAACTGTGAGCCCAATGGGAAGCTGAGCACCCGGCAGCAAGTGGCTTTCAGGGTTACCTTCAGGCTCCTCTTTGGCGTCTCAGGTCCACAGGATCAAGGATTTAGAACCGGAGCACACCTTCGTGCCCACCCAAATGCAATGAGAGCCACTTAGTTGCACTTACTCCCCCCAAGCCAGAGAGGCACAGAGCCAGGATTTCTGCCCATGTCCTCTGACTCAAAATCTAGCGACCTTTCCATGCCACCACACGGCCTTTCCTATAGGCCTCTAGGTAGAAAAGCAGGATCCCACAGGCCTGAGAAGCTAGGTGCTATCCCTAGTACCTTTTCTTGTCCCTCCTTCCTGCTCCCATTAAGGCTGTGACAAGTATAGAGGGCAGCAGCGATACCACTCTTTTGCCTAATTCATTTTCCTCCTCATTTTAATGATTTTTTTAAAAGCTTCTTATCTTTCAAGTCCCATGCTTGGACAATTCTTGCAAAACTTTGTGTTTCAATTTCCCCTACATGGCCTGCAGTCCAATATGTGTTAAACATGGTAGAAATATGTTAAATCCACTATATGCAAATATATATTTACACAATGATCATGCCACGGAAGAAACATCAAATCAAACCAGTAAAAAACAAAAAAGAGAGAGAGAAGCAAAAGAAAATGCAAACAAAGCACAACAAAAAGTATAAAAATGCTATGTTGTGACCCACAGCGGATCTCTTACATCACTGAAGAATTGCAACTGGTTTGAATCATGTGATGTTGAAGAGAGCCACGTTCCTCAGAATTGATCACTGTATAGTCCTGTTATTGCTGTGTAGGGCGATCTCTTGGTTCTGCTCATTTCACTCAGAATCAGCCAATGTAAGTCTCCCCAGGCCTCTCTGACATCGTCCTGTTGGTCATTTCTTACAGAACAGTAATAACGTACAACATTCATATGCCATAACTTACTCAGCCATTCTCCCCCTGAAGGGCATCCATTCAGTTTCCAGTTTCTTGCCACTACAAATGGGGCTGTCACCAACATTTTTGCACATGTAGGTCTCTTTCCCTCCTTTAAGATCACTTTGGGATATAAGCCCAGTAAGGTACACTCATTTCTAAAATATACAGAGAATTGACTCACATTTATAAGAATTCAAGCCATTCTCCATTTGATAAATGGTCAAATGATACCAACAGACAATTTTCAGATGAAGAAATTGGAACCAAATCACTATTGATCAGAGAAATGCAAATTTAGACAACTCTGAGATACTGTTACACAGCTCTCAGATTGGCCAAGGGAAAGGAAAAGATAATGACGAATGTTGGAGGAAATGTGGGAAAATTGGGACACTGATACGTTGTTGCTGGACCTGTAAATGAATCCAAAGATTCTGGAGAGCAATTTGGAACTATGATCAAAAAGTTATCAAGCTGTGCATACCCTCTGACCCAGCTGTGCTACTACTGGGCTTATATCTCAGAGAAATCTTAAAGGAGGGAAAGGGACCCACATGGGCAGTTTTTTATTTTCAAGACATATGCAAGGATAATTTTTCAGAATTAATCCTTGCAAATCCTTGAGTTGCAAATTGTCCCTTCCTTCCCTCACCCCTTCCCCTGGATGCCAAGTAATCCAATATATGGTAAACATGTTAAAATATGCATTAAATCAAATATATGTGTACATATTTCTACAATGACTGTGCTGCAGAAGACAAATCATCTCAAAATGGAAAAAAAAAGAATGAGAAAGAAAACAAAATGCAAGCAAACAACAGTAAAGAAGAGTGAAAATGCTATGCTGTGCTCCACACTGAGTTCTTACAGTCCTCTCTCTGGGTGTAGATGGCTTTCTTCATCACAAGATCATTGGAACTGGCCTCAATCATCTTCTTGTTGAAAAGAGACACTTCTATCAGAATTGATCAAGATTTTAGGAGGAATAGATGTTGGATTTTGTCAAATGCTTTTTCTGCATCTCTTGAGATGATTATATGATTTTTGTTTCCCGATGAACTCTTGTCAGAACGTCTCCAGCCAGCTTCAGTCTCTAGCTCCCTCTGAATCCAAAGCCTCCAGCCAGCATGAAGGTGGACGTGGGAATGAAATCTTCACTCTGCCTCCAAGAGTGTGGGACTGTGGGTTTCCCAGAATTCAATCCTAGTTGTGACTCTCCCCTAAATCCATGAGTAGTCTTGTTGTTGCTATGTATAAAGATCTTGAGATTCTGCTTATTTCACTCAGCAATAATTCCTGTCAGTCTCTCCAGGCCTCTCTGAAATCATCCTGCTGTTGTTTCTTACAGAAGAATAATATTCGATCACATTCATATAGCATAAATTATTCAGCCATTCCCCAACTGATGGCAGCCACTCAGTTTCCAGTTTCTTGCAATATGAAAAGGGCTGCCACAAACATTTTTGCATTTCTGGGTCCCTTGCCCTCTTTTAAGATCTCTTTACGATATAAGCCCAGTCAAAACATTGCTGGATCAAAAGGTATGCACAGTTTGAGAGTGCTTTGGGCATAGCTCCAAATTGCTCTCCAGAATGATTGAATCAGTTCTCAACTCCACCAAAAATGTATTAGTGCCCCAGTTTTTCCACTTCCCCATCCACCATTTGTCATTTTGTTTTCCTGTCGTCTCAATCTGAGAGATGTGCAGTGATACCTAAGAGTTGTCTTAATTGCTATTTCTCTGATCAATAGGTGATTTAGAGCAGTGAACTGTCCCCCTATTTACAAAGTTTGAGGACCACTGGTTTAGAATATCTTTATATATGACTAGAAATGTTTTTAATTTCTTTATTTGAAAGTTGCCTGTTTGGGGCAGCTAGGTGGCACAGTGGACAGAGCACCAACCCTGAAGTAAGGAAGACCTGACTTCAAATCTGGTCTCAGACACTTAACAATTCCTAGCTGTGTGTCCCTGGGTAAATCACTTAACTCCAATGATGAAGGAAGGAAGGAAGGAAGGAAGGAAGGAAGGAAGGAAGGAAGGAAGGAAGAGAGGGAGGAAGCTAGGGAGGGAGGGAGGAAGGAAGGGAGGGAGGGAAGAAGGAAGGAAGGAAGGAAGGAAGGAAGGAAGGAAGGAAGGAAGGAAGGAAGGAAGGAAGGAAGGAAGAGAGGGAGGGAGCTAGGGAGGGAGGGAGGAAGGAAGGGAGGGAGGGAGGAAGGAAGGAAGGAAGGAAGGAAGGAAGGAAGGAAGGAAGGAAGGAAGGAAAGGAAGGAAAGGAAGGAAAGGAGGGATGGAGAAAGGTTGGAGAGAAGGAAGGAAGAAAATATCTGGGCTCAGCCGACTGTTCCCCTGACCAATTGGAACAGGCCTGTTTTGAAGTTCTTCCAAAGTTTCTTCTTCTGGAAATGTGTTATACTGTAAATATTTGTGGGTTCTCTCCCTCCAAAAAAAAAAAAAAAAAAAAAAAAAAAAAAAAAAAGAGTTCAGAGACTTAATCTGCTTTTGGTTTGAGAGGTTAGATCTTGGCTCCGCCCCACCTCAATTTAGTAATCTTAACTATGAATGGCAATAGGATGAACTCTCCCAGAAAACAGAAGTGGAGAGCAGCCTGGATTAAAAGCCAGAATGCTACCATTTGTTGTTTACAGGAAACTCATTTAAAGCAGAGTGACACATTCTGAGTAAAGGTAAAAGGCTGGAGCACAAACTGTGATGCTTCATTTGAAGTAAGATTAGCAGGGTAACCATCCTGATCTCACTTCAAGCAAGAACAAAAATACATCTAATTAAAAGAGATCAAGAAGAAAACTACATCCCACTAAAAGGTACCACACCAATGAAGTAATGTCAGTACCAAATGTGCATGTGCACCAAGTGGGATAGCATCCACATTCCCAGAGGAGGCGCTGAGAGCTGCAAGAAGAATTAGACAGCAGAACTATACTAGGGCGGGATCTCCTCCTTGGCCTCAGAACTAAATAAATCGAACCACAAAATAAATTAGAAAGAAGTTAAGGACGTAAACAAAATTCTAGAAAAGTTAGCTCTGATAGACTTTTGGAGAAAGTTGAATGGAGACAGAAAGGAATGTGGTTTTTCCTCAGCAATACATGGAACTAGTAAAAAAAAAATTGACCATACATTAGGGCATAAACACCTCAAAATCAAATGCACAAATATAGAAATAGTAAATGCATAGATAGATATGTGTACATATACATATATATGTATATGTATATATGTGCATAGACACATACACATAAGTGCGTTGGCCAGCATCACAAAGCTAGTCAATATCTGAGGCACAGTTTGAACCCAGTTTTTCCTGATTGTTTGTTGCATAATTAGCTACCTATAACCATCACAACAGGCTTTCAAATTTTAATTTACAATCTTACCATTTTCTTCATCACTTTCTACAGTCTAGACAATCATCAAAACAATTAGTCAAGTGCTGCTGATGGAGTGTTTGTCTCTTTCAGAGGTGTAGATGGTTGAACTGAAAATTTAATAAGTGCTCATTCCAGCACACCATTGGGTGGGTATGATTTATGACAACTTGACCTTCTATGCTCCTGATTGGAGAAAGAAGAGTCTGGTCCTTGCTCCTACGGAGATTTATGTAGTGAATCCTGGGCTGATCCCAGTTGTCTTGCCTAACTTTTTGCCACTGGACTTTGGTGGCTCTGGAGAGGAACATGACTTTTCACAGCTGTGCCTCATTTAAGTCCAGTTCACTCATGAGTCAGAACCTCTGATTACTGCACCTGGAATTAGGAAAGCCTGGCTTCAAGTTGTACCTTAGACACTTCCTAGCTTTGGGACACTGAGCAACTCACTTAATCCTTACAGGCTTCAGTTCAGCTTTGGATTTTGGTTGCTCAGGGTTTGGTTTGGTTAAGTGACTGGACCAAGATCACATAGCCGATTAGTACCTGAGGCTGGTCACTCAGTGCTTGTTTGCCTTTCTGTTGCTGTGTTCATTTTGCATACTGTTCGCTTGGTCCCCATTTTCATGCTAACTTGGTTCATACAAATCTTCCTTCTTTGTATGTATATATACACATCCACACACACACACACACACACACACACACACACACAAACACACATATATATTTCTATACATGTATATTCCCGGTTGTGTATGTATTCCCATATTGGTGTATATGTGTATTTATTCCCGCATGCTTATAAGCATAGATTCCCATAAATGTGTATATATTTAAATATTCCTTCATGTATTTCCATGAGTCTGTATATTCACATATATGCATACCTGTATGCATTCCCAAATATGTGTATGTGTGCACCTATATTTCCATATATGTATAGGCAGACATGTATCCCTGGGTCTTTTCCATATTTCTCCCACAGATGCATCACTTGTCCCTGAATAAGAAGATTCCATTCCATTCACATGTCATCATTTTTTCAAACATTACCCCGATGGGGTTCACTCCTTTTGTCCTAGATCTTTGCTTCCAGACAGTATTGCTATCAGTACCTGGCTCCATGTTGGATCTTAATTTCTGTTTCTGGCCTCTTGAGTAAAATCTTTGATTTTAGAGGAAGAAATTGAGGATTGGGGAAACTTTTTTTTTTTTTCTTTCTGTTTCCATGTTGGTGTTCAGTGAATATCCCAATAGGATATTTTTAAAGGGTAAAATGTATAAAAGTGTATCCCTCTCCCTCAGAAATAGCCCATTTAATTTTAAAAAACGTTTCCGTTTTAAAACATGTCTCTGACAAATGAGCATGGAGTTCAAGTCCTTCTTTTATTCCATAAATTAAAAATGCAATATCTTTTTAAAAGACATATAGTAGAGTTAGAAATGCTGAAATTTAGCAGCAGCTTATATATCTGGGATATGTAAAGGTGAGATATCCAAATGAACACTTCAGGTTTCAAACCTGGGTGATGAGAAGTATATGGTGTATGTTCTTACAGATCAATCCTGTATATGATTGTGTGTATTACCGTGACAAAAATGAGAAAGTTCAGGAAAGGCCGGGGTTTAGAGAAAAGGATAATGTAATAAGATTAGCAATGCTGAATGAAATTCTCTCTCTCTCCTCTCCTCTTTACTCCCTCTTTCCAAAACCTGTCTCTGTGTGTCTCCCTCACAGTTTCTATCTTTCTGCATGTCTCTTTCTGAGGTTTTTACTCCCTCTCTTTAACTTTTTCTAAATCTGTCTCCTTCTGCTTCCTTTTCTTTCACTGATTCTCTCTCCTTTTTCTTTTCTTTAACTGTTTCTCTCTGTCTTGCTAATTCTTTTTCTTTCTCTTTCTCACTTTACTTTTATTTATTATTTTAAGATGCTCTTATTCCCAGTTTATAGTTAGGAAACTGAGGCTGAGAACCATCAACTGCCTCATTGAGGAATTAAAAGCTACTCACTGAAGAAATATAAGGGGCAGGATTTGAATCCAGGCTATTCTGACTCCAGGACTACTAGGCTCTCCATCTCTTCCATAACTCTGCACAGTATTAGACACAGTGGGATTCAGTAAAAAGAGCTTTGCATTTGGAGATTTCCACTTTTGTGACTAGAGGCAAAGGGCCTGATCTTGGAATTGAGCCCATGCTCCAGGGCGAGGGTCTTAATACTTAATTCCAATGATGAACCTGGTTCCAACTACAAGATGCCCTCAGGATTGTAAGGGTGTACTTGAGATTCAGGGAAATATGTTTGCCAGTATTCTCCATGTTTACAATTTGTCATCCCGTAGAGTAGGTCAGGACATTTCCAGGTCTACAGGAAAACACTGGGAATTTCTACTTGCACCTTGGAAATTGGCAAACCACCAACATATACTTTTTTTTTTTTTTTCTTCCATTTGGAGAGCCATTTAAGCAGTTACCACTGATACCTTAGGTGCTTTAAATGGCCTCCAGCAACTGTGAAAACCTCCCATAGACCAGCCTTCTCAGGGGAAGATTCACCCTGTGGAACACAAGTTCTTTTTCAAAATTGTTGTTCATCCATCCATCCAGTCATTTATTTTTTACCTATTTATGTTAGGTTCTTACTAAGTGCTAAGTCGGTACTTAACAATTCTCTAGTTCAGGCCTTTCCTGGGAATTTTACCCCTTTGAACTTCTGGGGAGGAGCTTAATGTTGAAAAGGAGCAAGTTCATTGGTAGAAGTAATCTTCCCACAAGCCCTTGCATTACCCCACGCCCATTCTCTGGGAGGATAAAAGAGGGCGGCACTGGAGAGATTGAAGAATCTACTTGAGGTCAGAGTCTGGCCAGGAGATTGAGTTGAGACAGCAGATCTCCTCCCAGAGAGCAATGGGCAGTTTCTGGAGTCAACAGAACTTTACATGTTTATTTATTGATTTTTTTTTTTTTTTTACTTATGAAAGCTGAATGTTCTCCCTTAATGCTTCTCCTCCCCCACCCATTGAGAAAATAAGCAATATGATACCCATTACACAGGAATGGAAACTGCCGGAAGGCGGGACTTTTTGGTTTTGGTCTTTTTAGCCCTAGTCTCTAGCACTGTGCTGGGCACCTAGTGAATGCTTAGGACAAGGACGGTGTTTACAGACACAGACGTGCTCCAAAGGATAAACAGAACATATTTTGGAAGTGAATTCATAATGATTTCCTGTATAGTTGAATATCTATAATCTTAAAGTGACTGAATTTTTGTTCTTTCTCCAAATGTCTCAGAGGTACAAGCAAACCTGCAAACCTAGAGCCCCACCCTACACTCTTTTGGATTTCCTGGGATCCATTTTTTCCTGGATAAAAGGCTTTTCAAAAATAAGCCTCAATAAGATTATTCTTCAAAGTGGAAAACTACTTCTGCTGCACCCTCTTGACCAGTCTTCCCAAGTGCCTGAATTTCCCTTTTCAGCAATGGATTCTAGCCTTCAAGTCCCTTCAGTCATCAAGTCTTTCATTAAGATAAAAGATTTCCTAGAAAGTGAAAATGTCAGAAGCCTTTAAACCAACATTTCCCTAGAGATAAATTTCTGAGTTCTTTCTCATTTCCCTACCTACAGTAACAACAGTCTGAGAGCTAGTCTGCTAAAAAGGAACATAACCTAAGAGCTCTGCAAGAAGAGGAAGGAGCTTTCCAAAGGCAAACTCGATTTCTTTTCCATTTACAAAGGACCTTCCCCTGCTGGTAATTCAATGATAACTTGTAAAGGAGGGCAATGATTTGACATATGTGTATAAGATTATAGCTTCCAGTTTGCTATTGTTTCCAGAAATGATTCATTGAAACGAGAGCAGTTTCACTAGTTTGGTGCATAGTAGAGTACTGCAACCATCGGAATTTGCTTATGGCTTTCTACCACCTTATGGTTCCCTTCTTTTGTACTATTTTGCTATCTCTCTCTGCTTCTAAGGCCATTTACCTTTTATTAGCTTAATGATGGCTCCTATTCTGCTTCTACACTTTTAGCAAGTATTTCTAAGGCTATTTAAGTTTTGCAAAGTACTTTACAGAGGTTAATTCATTTGATCCTCACAAACAAATCTGGAAGATAGGTATGATATACAAGTGTTTGATTTCCTCTCTGTTACAGTAAAAACAATTTTTGGCATTTACCTTTTAAAAATTTTGAAGTAGAGATTCTCTATTTCCTTCCCTCCCTGACTTTTCCAACCTTTGAAAAGGCAAGCAATTTGCTAGATTATATATTTGCAGTCATGCAAAACATAGTTACATGCAAATTAAATAAATGTAAGAGAAACAAGGTAAAGCATATGCTTCTACCTTCACTCGGATTCCATCAGTTCTTTTTCTGGAGGTGCAGAGCATTTTTCACAAAGAGTCCTTTAACACTGTCAGAATAGCTCCGTCACTTCCAGTTCTTCTCTGAGCAATCTTGCTGTTACCGAGTGCATTGTCGTCTTCCTTCTGCAAACTTTGTGCGAGTCTTCCCAAGTTTTTCTGACAGTATCATTTCTTATTGCATAACAATACTCTGCCAACACCTCAGCAGCCACAGCAATAATAGTTTGGCTCAGTAGTGGGGAAGCTGCCCGAGGGCAAGTTCTGATTCCTTGGATCTAATGTGTCTGCCAGGAATTGTCCTACACGTCATTGGCATGTTGTTACCACTGATGGAAGCATTATTGGGTAACTGGTATGACTGGGTTGGGTGGTTGGCTTTAATGGCAGAGAGTTAGCGTGTACTCGTGTAGTCGGCCTATGTCTTCTGCATCCGATGAAAAAGTGTCAGCATCTTCCATCAGTATGGAACTTTCCCCTCCTTCTTTGCCAGACTGCCTACACTGTCTCAGGTTTTTTCTTCTCATCCCTCCAAAGCTGAGGATTCAACTGTTCCCTTGGGGCAGAACAATTATTTCCGTAGTTTGCTAAGACACATCACCAGCTTAAGTTCTGAGAATACTAGAACATACATTGGTTATCTCTTTTTTTCGTGAAGACGGACATGCTCACAGGGAAGTGGGGAGATGGGGATCACAACAGCACAATCTCTCCAGCACGGCGTCTTTGGGCTGCAGTGGCCCTTAGCCTAGCCCCTTGAGAAAGTAGGGGGCTTACAACTAAGCGGGGGAAATTCTTAAGCTGGGACTTTTTATGTAAGAGGCCAGCATGTCCAGGGAGATGCTTCTTGTCAGAGGCCTGTCAATGAGATGGAGAGATTTGGGAATTTAGACATGGAGGGGACTGAAACACCAGTGGCCTTTGAACATAGGCTTATTAGGACATTGATGTGCTAGCTGGGTAGCTGTGATTGATCAAAGCAAGCTTTTAAAAAAGCCTTCCATGTCTTCCTCAAAGCAGTGATTGTTCTCATTCAGAGCCCTTGGCTGAGGTGACCCATGACCCACCAGAATCACATCGACTATGCAATGCATTATCTGGGGAAGACCATCTTAGGGGGTTTCCCCCTGACATCTGAGAAGAAATCTGGAACAAAAAGAATCAAGTTCAGCTGGAAAACTCCATTTTGTTAGCTCCTTTTCCAGTAATCCCCTCCCATAGACATAAGGTATAACTTCTCTGTCTGCCAAGTTCTTAATTGAGTGCCATTGCTAGAAACTGAGAGGAGCTGGGCAACACCTATGCTGTATAGAGCGAGAAAAGCCCTACACATGACTTTTTCAGTGATCTAAAGTCTGCTACACTGCGCACTGAGGGCAATCAGTCCTGGGATTCAGATCGATATGGAGTAATACAGTGAACGGAATTAATGACATTTGAGTGTCAATAACTATAAGCGGACTTGCCAACCCCCCGCCAGCCTCGGACATCGCACAGGGCACGGCTCAGGTCAGCTGAGCGTAGCCTGGTAAGGGTGAACAAGATGGCGTTGGGAGGAAGGGGGTCTGGATTAGATCAATTCATTGTAGTAAAGATATGATTGCATGATCCTCTAGAGATGATTTTTTGGCGTGCTGCACCTTGGAGGAGACTCCAATGACCATGTGTACTATGAGGAAAGGAATGCTCACTCTGTGTCTGCCTGCAGTTTCCTGTAGAGAATCAAGTATCTGCTATAGGTTAGGATGTGCTTCCCTTAAGACATAGGAACTGGAGACATGCACTGAGGAGATCAAAGGACTTGCTGTCTGCAATAAAGGGAGTCTCACACCACCCTGGCTCTCACCCCTCATTGCTCACACTCTTCGTTCCCCAGGAGAACAGGCAATGCTGGTCACATAAGGCCTGTTTCTTTCTTTTCTTTCTCTCTTTTTTTAAAATGAGGCAATTGGGGTTAAGTGACTTGCCCAGGGTCACATAGCTGGGAAGTGTCTGCAGCTAGACTTGAACTCAGGTCCTTCCCACTTCAGGGCTGGTGCTCTATCCACTTCGCCACCTAGCTGCCCCCATAAGGCCTGTTTCACTCGGGAGTTGGCGCCGAACCCCAACAAATAGCTGTTTCATATCACGAACCCATAATCTCATTTATTACATTCTCATTTGTCTAGTCTGGAAGTGTGAGGAAACCCTTGTGTAGGAGGTGCTGCTAATGAAAAAATCGTCTCTAGAGGATCATGCAATCATATCCTTACTACAATGAATTGAGCTAATCCAAAGTGGGCTTACAGTGCTTAACAACTTGAGTTTTAATTGGGGAAGCTTTGTTTAGAAACAATAATAACTCACTGATTGGCAAAAGTGAAGAAGTCCTTGGAAACTCTCCTATCCCTTTTGGGGACTTAATAGATGACTTGGGACCTTCTTTTTGGAAAAAGTCAAAAAACCTTATGAACTCTGAGGAAGACATTGATAAAAGGTTTTCTGGCACTGAATACCTAACTAAGCTCTCTCAGTATCCCAGGGCATCTTTATTTAGAAGTTCATGTCTAACATGGAAATGATTTTAATATGACCACTACTGGGGGTGAAAATTATGGAACAGAATCTGCAAGGGCATATAGGGAAGTTTACCATTGAGCCAGGTTAGTCTCAGGAGACCCTAACCTTGATTGGAAATGGGACTCCTTCCTTGGTCAGAACTAACTAGTCTGATTAACTGGCAGTTGACAGGATCACACAACTGCAGCCATCCTCAAAAGATACTATTGGCAGAACTTTTCCCTGAATATGTTTTATAAATAGGGAAAATCATGAGACCATAGAGATGTGACCTCAATGACCACACTTAAGAATATGCTTGTGGAAGTGATGAATAAACTCAAGGAATGGATCTAGTAGATAAGAGTACCTGAAGAAATGAGCAGTAGCAGCAGCAACTGGAACAAACTTTCCAAAGGAAAAAAAGAAGAGCAAGAAAAGAAGATGACTGTCTAATAAGGCTCTACAAATAGCTGAGGAAAGAAGGAAAGGGAAAGGAAAAAGACCAAGATATAACCCACTGAACTCAGAATCCAGGGAATATTATGGAGAAATAAGGATTGCTTAAACCAGACATCCAGAGACAGAAGAAAACAATACAGTGGGAAAGTCAAGAGATCTCTCCAAGAAAATCAGAGATACCATCACATACCAGTAAACCTATGCTTAAGATTCTTCAGGTTAGGGTTCAACAATGTGTGAATTGAGAATTAGCAGAAGAGCCAGAGGGTTTTCAGAGACCATGAGCAACTAGAGAATAGATTAAAGAGAAACAAGGGAGTTTTCAAGGGGAAAAGATAGATACTTCTGGTGCACTGATTAGGCAAAAGCCTTTGACAGTATGGATCACAACAAAACGTGGCGAGTCCTCAAACAGATGGGAGAATCAGATCATCTTGTCTCCTGAGGAATCCTCAAGAGGGCCAAGAGGCAACAGCTAGAATTGAATGTGGAACAACCGATTGATTTAAGATTGGGAAAGGAGCCTTGCAAGGTTGCACACAGTCACCTTATTTATTTCACTTGTATGCAAAGTATTTTACGTGAAATTCCAGGATCTAGGACTCCAAAGCTGAAATTAAAGTTGCCAGGAGAAATATCAACAAAGCCAGTCTCAGATATGCAGATGGAACCATTCTGATGGCAGAGAGTGAAAAGAGATGGAGAAGGCTCTTGAGAGCTTGAAAAAGGGGAGTTTGAAAGCTGGCTTCCTGCTGGGGTATGAGAAGAGATACAGGGAAAGTATTAGACTTTTTAAGATTAAATTGTTTGCTTATGGTATATGCAAATGTTATTAATCATTACTGGTTGTTACTGGTAGTATTTTTCAAACTGTTATCATTACTAAGGTAGTTCGAAAGATTGTGACTGCCTTGTGCATGGTGGGGTGATTCTAAAGAACCAAACTGGGGAGTAGCAGGTAAAAAAGAGCAATTACCTCACAAAAATGGGACATGGAAGGAAGAACTAATAGAAAGGCTGGAGGTGAGGGTGGAAGGCTGGCAATGTTGGTGTTAATATCATCTGGCCTGAACAGGAAACAACATCCACATGTGGAGAGAGAGGTCTAGAAGTCTTCTGAACTTGGGACAGATGGATGGTACAGTGGATAGAGCAGCAGCCCTGGAGTCAGGAGGACCCAGCTTCAAATCCAGCCTAAGACACTTGACACATACTACCTGTGTGACCCTGAACATATCACTTAACACCAGTTGCTCGACCAAGGTTTAAAAAAAAAAACACCCAAAAAACACCTGAGGGGTAGGATGAGATTGGGGCTTTTTCAAGGGTATATGGAATAAAATCAGGAAAGTAGGGAGAAGAAAAGCAAAGTAAATTTAAAGGTTTGACTTAAAGAATAAGAGGGTAAGAAGCAAAGAGAAAGTAGAAGGGATAGGGCAAAAAGGAGACTTCAAAGAAAAACAGGGAATAATGAAAAGAGGGAGATTCAACTGGTAAACAGAACTTTGTCAAATCTATGAGAACACAAGTCATTTCCCCAATTGATAAATGAAGTGAATGGGCAGTTTTTCAAGGAAAAAAAATCAAAAGAATTTACAGTCATATGTTAAAAAAAAGTCTCTAGATCGCCACGGATTACATATGTAGACTAAAGTTACCTTGAAGTGCCATTTTACACCTACCATATTAGCTAAAATGATCTAAAGGGAGAGGGGACATGCTAAAGTCTTCCCTAGCTTATGAATTTTACTTACAGGGCAGCTACATGGACTGGGACATGGATGCACTGCTGGCAGAACTGTGAATGGATCCGACCATTCTGGAGAGCAATTTGGAAGTATCCTCAAAAAGTTTTCAAACCATACATACCATTTGATCCATCACTGTTTGTACTGGGATAATATCCCACAGATTTTAAATGAGGGAAAGGGACCCACATGTGCCAAAATGTTTGTGGAAGCCCTTTTTATAGTGGCAAGAACGTGGAAACTGAGGGGTTGCCCCTCAATTGCAGAATTGTTGAATAAGTTGTGGTACATGAATGTTTTGGGATATTATTGTTCTGTAAGAAATGACCGACAGGATTTCAGAGAGGCTTGGAGGGACCTACATGAACTGATGTTGAGTAAAATGAGCAGAACCAGAAACAAGAAGACTACATGATGATCACTTCTGATGGATGTGGTTTTCTTCAACAATGAGATGATTCAAACCGGTTCCAGTTGTTCAGTGATGTCATCTAAACCCACAGAGAGAGAACTGTGGGAATTGAGTGTGGACAACATAGCTTTCTCACTCTCTCTGTTGGTATTTGCTTGAATTTTTGTTTTCTTCTCAGTTTTTCTTTTTCTTCTTGATCTTTCTTGTGCAGGAAGACAACTGTATGAATATGTATTCATATATTGGATTCAATATGTATTTTAACATGTATTGGACTACCTGCAGCTAGGGGAGTGGGGGGAAGGAGGGGAAAATTTAGAACAAAAACTTTTACAAGGGTCAATGTTGAAAAATTTACCCATGCATATGTTTGTAAATAAAAAAAAGCTTTATTAAAAAAAATAAGACGATGAAAAAATGTGGGAAAATATAACGCAACAACACAAAGCATTATTTGCAATTGCCCTTCGTGTACATGTATCATTTAATCCAGTGCATGTCATGAATCAACAGAAATACAAATCTATTTAATAGTAATTAGCTTTTAATTAGTTAGAATTGAAAAGAATGAATTTCTATCTCTAAGTGGGAGTTTATCCAATTTTTCTTCTATTTTTTGACCTCATATATGTGGGAAATTTTTGTATAATATTGTTACAAAATCAGATGACAGGTGATGTTGCAGTAGATAGACTGGTAGGCCTTAAGACATGAAGACCTGAGTTTTAATCTCAACTCGGAAACTTGATAGTCAATCCAAGGGTTCTCTTTTTATCTCAGTTTCTTTCTCTGTCTCTGTAAAATGGGTTCTTACAAGGAGAAAGCAAGGCAATATTGATTCAATGAGGCACTATCGGGTCCAAGGTGGGTTTCCACCTAGTGGTTTGTGTTGTCAGTGCCACCAGTCTGTGATCTCCACAGGAGCAGGGGACACCCTTTGCAACTCTCTTTTGGTTCCTACATGCCAAGGCCTGGCATGTGTCAGGCTCATAAATGCTTCTTCACTTGAAGGAAGATCGGTGCTAGAATATCAGCTCAAGTCTTCTGAGTCCAAACGTAGGGAATCTTCCCATTATACCATGCTGCCATGCAAGTAGGTGACTGGATGGAAAAGGAGGATCCGATATGGCTAAGAAGCTGTCTGCCATCCCTATTCATCTTTTATTTTTCCTTTGTCACCCTCCAAGTGGTGTTATAGTTAAGGAATGGAAGGCATCAGCACTAGCACATCCTGTCCTAATGATCTGTACCCAAGTCATTTTCCTCCTTATTTTAATGCTTTTACTTTTCTTCATAGACCTGGCAAGAACCAATCGTCTTTTTTATAAAAAGCCCTTCTTGTATTGGTTATATTTATAAGGTTTCTCTCCAGTGTGGATTTTCTGATATACAGTAAGATGTGACTTTCTTGTGAAAGCCTTTCCACACTGCTTACAGACATAAGGTTTCTCTCCAGCGTGGATTCTCTGGTGTGATTCCTTTTTTGTAAGTCTTTCCTCATTGGTTACATTTATAAGTTTTCTCTCCAGTGATGATTCTCTGATGTATAGTAGGAGTTCTCTTTTCTCCAAAAGCCTTTCCACGTGGGTTATATTCATATGGTTTCTCTCCTGTATGAATTCTCTGATGGCTACTAAGAGTTGCCTGTTGTGTAAAAGCCTTTCCACACTGGTTCAATGCATAAGGTTTATCTCCAGTGTGAATTATCTGATGTTTCTTAAGACTTCTACTTTCTGTATAAGACTTTCCACATTGGTTACATTTATAAGGCTTCTCTCCAGTGTGGATTCTCTGATGTACAATAAGACCTTTCTTGGCTCTAAAAGCCTTTCCACATTGGCTACATTTATAAGGCTTCTCTCCAGTGTGGATTCTCTGATGTACAGTAAGAGATCCTTTACTACTAAAAATCTTTCCACATTGGTTACATTTAAAAGGTTTCTCTGTTGTATGGATTATCTGATGTGCAGTAAGAGCTCCCTTGTCTCTAAAAGCCTTTCCACATTGGTTACATTCATATGGTTCCTCTCCAGTGTGGATTCTCTGATGTACAATAAGACCTCTCTTGTCTCTAAAAGCCTGTCCACATTGGCTACATTTGTAAGGCTTCTCTCCAGTGTGGATTCTCTGATGTACAGTAAGAGTTCCTTTACTACTAAAAATCTTTCCGCATTGGTTACATTTATAAGGTTTTTCTTCTGTATGGATTCTCTGATGTCTATTAAGAGCTCCTCTTTCTGTAAAAGCCTTTCCACATTGGTTACATTCATATGGTTTCTCTCCAGTGTGGATTCTCTGATGTACAGTAAGAGATACCCTCTGTATAAAAGTCTTTCCACATTGGTTACATTCATAAGGTTTTTCTCCAGTGTGGATTCTTTGATGTACAATAAGAGATACCTTATGTATAAAAGCCTTTCCACACTGATTACATTCATATGGTTCCTCTCCAGTATGGATTCTCTGATGTACAATAAGAGCTCTCTTGTCTCTAAAAGCCTTTCCACATTGGTTACATTTATAAGGCTTTTCTCCAGTGTGGATTCTTTGATGTACAGTAAGAGATACCTTATGTATAAAAGACTTTCCACACTGATTACATTCATAAGATTTCTTTCCAGTGTGGATTCGCTGATGTCTAGTAAGAGTTCCCTTGTCTCTAAAAGCCTTTCCACATTGGTTACATTTATAAGGCGTTTCTCCAGTGTGGATTCTCTGATGTACAATAAGAGATACCTTATGTATAAAAGCCTTTCCACAGTGGTTACATTCATAAGGTTTCTCTCCACTGTGGATTCTCTGATGTGCAATAAGAGCTGACTTGTCTCTAAAAGCCTTTCCACATTGGTTACATTTATAAGGTTTCTCTCCAGTGTGGATTCTCTGATGTACAGTAAGATTTCCTTTACTACTAAAAATCTTTCCACATTGGTTACATTTATAAGGTTCCTCTCCTGTGTGGATTCTCTGATGTGCAGTAAGAGTTTTCTTATCTCTAAAAGCCTTTCCACATTCGTTACATTTATAAGGTTTCTCTCCATTGTGGAATCTCTGATGTGCAGTAAGAGATACCTGATGTTTAAAAGCCTTTCCACATTGGTTACATTCATAAGGTTTCTCTCCAGTGTGGAATCTCTGATGTGCAGTAACAGATACCTTATGTAGAAAAGCTTTTCCACATTGGTTACATTCATAAGGTTTCTTTCCAGTGTGGATTCTCTGATGTCTAGTAAGAGTTGTCTTATCTCTAAAAGCCTTTCCACATTGGTTACATTTATAAGGTTTCTCTCCAGTGTGGATTCTCTGATGTGCAGTAAGAGTTCCCTTGTTTCTAAAAGCCTTTCCACATTGGTTACATTTATAAGGTTTCTCTCCAGTGTGGATTCTCTGATGTGTAGTAAGAGTTCCCTTGTTTCTAAAAACCTTTCCACATTGGTTACATTTATAAGGTTTCTCTCCAGTGTGGATTCTCTGATGTGCAGTAAGAGTTCCCTTCTTTCTAAAAGCCTTTCCACACTGCTTACATTTATAAGGCTTCTCTCCAGTGTGGATTCTCTGATGCCTATGAAGACCCCCACTTTCTGTAAAAGTCTTTCCACATTGGTTACATTCATTAGGTTTCTCTCCAGTGTGGATTCTCTGATGTGCAGTAAGATATTCCTTACTACTAAAAATCTTTCCACATTGGTTGCATTTAAAAGGTTTCTCTACTGTATGGATTATCTGATGTGCAGTAAGAGCTCCTTTATCTCTAAAATTCTTTCCACAGGGCTTATATTTATAAGGTTTATCTCCAGTGTGGATTCTCTGATGTACAGTAAGATTTCCTTTACTACTAAAAATCTTTCCACATAGGATACATTTATAAGGTTCTTCTCCAGTGTGAATCCTTTGATGTCTAGTAAGAGCTCTCTTTTCTCTAAAAGCCTTTCTACATTGATTACATTTATAAGGTTTCTCTCCTGTATGGATTCTCTGATGTCTATCACGATTTCTACTTTTTCTAAAAGCCTTTCCATACTGGTTACATTCATAAGGTTTCTCTGCTGTATAGATTTTATGATGAAGAGGAAAACTATTTTTATATATGAAAGATTTTCCATATTGGTTACATTCATGAGGTTTCTCTCCGGTGTGGATTCTCTCATGTCCAGTAAGAGCCCACCTTTCTGTGAAAACTTTTCCACTTTGATTATCCTCATATGATTTCCCTCCACTGAAGATTTTCTCAAGTGTATGACATATATCTTTCCAAGAGAAGTGATCACGACAATCACTCATGAATCTTGGCTTGTGAGTTTCTACTACAGGCAAATGTTTTTCTTTAGTACTTTCCTTCATTTCAAGTCTAATTTTTCTTTCTGAAAAAATAAATAAATAAATAAATAAAGGAAACGCAGACACTACACTCCCACACATCTCTATTTATATCCTCTTCCTTCTATCACTAGAATGGAAACTCAGTAATTTTCAATTTCCCAAATAGCCATTAAATGTCCATAATGAGTCACTTAAAAATCGTATTAGCTCACATCCTAAGGATGATTTGTATGCTCTCACTATAGCATTTGATAAATTATCCCTACTCTCCATTTGTTCGTTTTCCTTTCATTGTCTGTATTTTCTGGTGATCACTTTTAATTAATTTATTTTTTCTACATTATCTGAAGTCACATTCACAATATCAACACTTGCTTTTCATAGTTTTTTCTTTTTATCTAAGGCAGAAGTGATTTAATTCTGATCTATTCCTTTTTTTTTTTTTTTTTTTTTTTTTTTTGAGATAGCCATTACTTATTTCTTTTAAAAAATATCATTGCCTGTAATGTTCTTGAATTGTGAGGGTCTGGTAGTCTGCTCAATTATAATCCTTCTCTGGGAGGAGATCTGTAAAATCTTTTCCTCTGTGTGCAGGTTTCTTGGGAGCTCTGAATCTCCTCCAACTCTTGTCCTTTCTCAAATCAGACTGGTCTCCTTTCAGCCTGCCTGGCGTCAAGACTTTATCCCAGAGTCCATTCTCCCAGACCCAATGCTACCCTTCTTTTATCCTCCCAGAGAATGGGCGTGGGATAATGCAAGGGCTTCTGGGAAACATTACTTCAACAAATGAGCTTGCTCCTCCTAGAATTCCTAAGGTGTAAACTCCCTTTAAAGGCCTGAACCAAAGGTCTGAGCCAGAGAACTGTCAAGTCAACCTGAGTTCTCACCTGGTAATCCTAACAATTGCCTTTCTCTCTAAAACATAGCATTGACTTCAGGGTAACTCCATGAAACCTCAGTCACCACAACTTTCATACCTCTGATGGCACCCACTCACCTGGAGAACAGTTCCTCAGGCCTTCCTGGTCCAGCCTCCATTGTGATTTTCTTTGCTTAAAATAAGAGATCACATATTCGCTGGGAACTAGAAGCCCTGGAGAAGGAAATCAGTTAGGGAAGAAGATGGAGAGAATTTTTAAATTAAATAAAATTTAATGAGGGAAAGGATGAAGATCCAGAACTGCCTCCATTTTAGGATTCACCCCGTTAGGTTCACACATATCGGTCTATACTCATTCATTAGTGCTTCTCAAGCAAGGAAGTCCCAATAGGATGTGCCTCATTCTGCTGTTGTACAACTTATTCTGAGAAAGAGTGAAATGCTCTTCCCCCACCTCTTCTCCTTTTAGGCTCCATTCTGGCAGAAACTTTTAACTTGGGTCAATAGAGTTATTGGGCCTGAGAAGTCTTGAGCCTGATCAATAGGGACCTTAGTCTTGCTACTCTTCTTCACAGAAGAACAGACATATCCTATAGTTCCCATATCCATTGTCTAGAAATTATCTAAAAATTTAAGGGAGCCAGTAGTGCAGGGGAGATACAGTGTACCTGAGTGTGTGTGTGTGTGTGTGTGTGTGTGTGTGTGTGTGTGTGTGTGTGTGTGTATATAAATAAACATATAGATGTGTAAAATTCTGCTATACATATTTCTACCTATTAGTTCTTTATCTGGATGCAAATAGAATCTTTATTTCCTTCTTTATTTATAATGTGGGGACTGAGAATGTTCAAAATAGCTCATTTCCTGGAAGTTGTCCTTATATAATATTGTTGGGAATATATTTTAAAGAAAGCAGGTGGCACAATACTTGGCAATAGTAGTTGAAAAGAAAAGCTTATTCTCTTCCACCTCTTTCCCACCATTTATGATGGAATTTGAGGGCAATGGGAAAGCAGATGAAGGACAAACTTCCTATATTGGGAACATCTAGAACTTTGGGATATAAAGTGATGCTTATTAAAAAAAGAATATTCCAAATGCTAGAACCATCCCAAAGAGGAATGGTTTGTAAGGAAAACCTGCTTGAGCAATTTTCAGAGCTTTGCAAATGAATTCATGTCCATGTAGACGTTAGATAATATAACCCCTGAGATTAGCTCCATGTCTAAGACGTTTCTACACTGAATTGATCTCTGACTTGAACCTGCCTAAAATTGGTAAGAGGCAGCTTCAGGAGCAACAAAGGACACCCTCAGTTTCCTATCATACAATGCAAAATAGTTCAGGAGGAACCTGTCTCTTGGACAAAGGAGACCAGCATTTGCCTCATTCTGAGAACCCCCTTTTCACCCACTAGACCCTGGACCCAAGATATTCCCTTTGCTTGCAGATTCAGAGTTATCCAGGAAAATGTCCTCACCCAGGGAGAGCAGGTTCCAGGCATTCTCCAACATGACCTCCTTGTACAGCTCCTTCTGATCATTGTCCAAGAGGCCCCACTCCTCCTGGGTAAAGTCCACAGCCACATCTCTGAATGTCACCAACTCCTAAACCAACAAAAATCATGAGATGTAGAGCTGGAAGTTCCTTCAGAATTCAAGAATCCAACACCCTTCACTTTCCAGGAGGAAACTGAAGCCCAGAAGGGATTTGCTCAGAGGTCACACCATTCGTGAGTGTCAGAATCAGCTCCTGGAACCGTGGTCAGTAAGAGTCTTCTTGAATTTTAAGAAAAGCGGTTTGTAGGATCACTTGGAAAAAAAAAACCTGAGAAATGTTTTATGTGAAATCAGGAAGAAAGTTTGTGTTTAATCTGGGAGGTAGATGGATCTCTGGAGAACTAGAGGGCGATGGGAAATTTTCTCACCAGAACTGATTCTAGTGATATATTCTAAAGAAAATTCTGCCAAGAGTTTGTGAGAAACTGGCAAGTACAGCATACTCTGGGTTAAAAAAAGTTGATGTGAACATTTAAAAGAGTATAGAATTAAAGAAAAGATATATATATATAAATTTATAAGAAGGTGGAATAAAGTCTTATCTCATGAAAAATAAGGATTCTGAAGAGATATTCCTGCAGATCTGGACTGCTCTATGTGGTAGGAGACACATTTCCAGTGAAGTCAAGTAGAATTACCTGTTGTTATATTGAAAGCCTGAGATCACTCTGAGTATGATGTTGTCATGGGCAGAACAGCCCACATTTTTAATTGAATTCATTTGTTTAAAGCATTTAATCCTTAATTATAATATTTAATTAAAGAAAAGCAAGAGTAATTAGAAAAGAGGCTTCCTTCATTAAAAACCAATTCATGGGGACAATGTTGCCAGATTGTTTATGAGAAACATGTTTTAAAGAGTTGCCTGCAAATCTACCATGTTGGAGGAGCAGCTAGGTGGCGCAGTGGATAGAGCACAAGCTCTGAATTCAGGAGGACCCGAGTTCAAATCTGCACTCAGACACTTAAGACTTATTAGCTGTGAGGCCCTGGGCAAGTCACTTAACCCCAGCCTCAGAAAAAGAAAAAAAAAAAAAAATCTACCATGTTGGGAGAACAAGAACCATGAAATTGAGTTAAAAACCAACAGAGTGACAAGATATTGAGACGGCCGCACATCCTTCTGCTTGGCAAGGCTTGTCTATATTTGCAGCCTGCTACATGGCCACCATGTGTTTGACCAATGCACTTGGATTCTGATGGTTTTCTACTTTTTTCCCTTTTCTGTTGATGTGATCTGTGGTGTGGGTTTGTCACCAAATGATGTCAGGCACCCAAAGTTGGGGTTCAGTCATGTGAAGAATTCACTCTGGCCACACTCTCTGACAAAAGGTACATGTATTCAGGGGAACAGGATACAGGCAAAATGAAGGGACACAATAGACACTAGGAATGGTCAAAATGAAATAGATTTGGGAGAGTATGTGAAAGAGAAGCTCCTCAGAGGAAGTCAATTATTTAGTTGAAAGGGAGAACCCGGAAATCTCAAATTTCCTAGGGGAAATAAAGCAATAATTTCAAGGTTCCCTGACCCTTGAATGCTGCTGTTCTAACAATCTCTCAAGGAGTCAGGAGTTCAAGCACAAGAGAAGAGAAATATCAAAAAAGTCATCCAGGATAAGGTAACCCCAGGGACTCAAAATAAAAGGACAAATTATATTCAAGGGGATCAAAGTGGAGTAAAGGTGGGAGGGGCTCTGTTAAGTCTTGAGGATCTTCAGGAGAAACTAGAAAGCAAGAAAGAGGAATAAGCTCAGGTGATGGAGAGAAAGGGGGGCTGGGAAATGTAATCTTAGGTCCACAATTAGACATTTCTGCAAAGGAGGAGGAAGGAAAAATACACACAACATAGAGAGGAAGAGAGAAATACATTTTACTCACCAGTGAAGGGGGGAAGAAGAAAACAGGGAGGGCAACTAGAGGGAGGATGGACTAAGGGAGGGATTAGTCCTAAAACCACAAACTCAAAGGATGTAAAGGAATATGCTCCGATCTTCTGGAGGTGGCCGGGATCTGGGGGATTCGAGTGAATGAGGAGATTCCATAAAGGGCCTGGAAAACTACTGCCCTGAACCCAGATGAGAAAAAGCCAGGCCAAGGTTCCAGAGGAACGGGGAGGAGAAACACGCTGCCTGCCACTTAAGGTGGAGCACTGGTCGGCCGGGGAGCGTTCTGGAGGGTTTAGTCGCTGCGTTCCGTTGCATTTCTCAGATTCGTGGTATGTTGCATGTAACGGAGCTTGTTTGGCTTGTGTTCTCAATGCCGGGGAGCAGCCACGTAAGGAAACGGGGATACAAAGGTGCGTGTGCGGGTGCGGGTGTATCCACAGCACGCGCCCACTTGTATGTAAGAAAATTCTGATCAGTGCCATGGCCGGGAGTTCCCGAGAGCTCAGGCTCCCGCTGCCTTCCTCCTGCCGGAGCTGATGGTGCAGATGTAGCTCACGCTCCCGAGGAGCCCATGGGCCAGTCTGAAACAGAGCAGAGGAGGGCCGTTCCCCCAGGATAACACTTACTTCCTCCTTTGTAAAGAAGGGATCCACAGGGAAAGCGCCGCCAGCTTCCCACTCCATCCTCGGTGTCCCTGGAAGGGGTGGTGCGTGCTGCTGGTGCTCCCGTCATGGAGGGCCGGCACTCAGCGGAGGGAGGGGTCCGAGGCCCCCAGGCACACTCCCTCTGGCTCCAGGCTCCCTAGGGAGGTAGCAGAGTCCAAAGTGACTCCATTTTGTAGGTTCCTCATCTGGTCCCGGGCCTTGACCTCAGACACCGCTCCCCCCTCTCCCCCCTCTCCCTGCCCTCCTCAGAAAGCCCAGAGGTACAAGGGGCTTGGGATCATCGGGAGCCAGCCCAGGAGCCCGGGCCCGGGGACGGGGGCGCCCGAGAGAGCGCGGGTCGCGGTGCGGACGGAGGGGCCCGCGGGGAGGAAGCCGGGGCTCACGGATCCCTACGGAGGGTCGGCTCTGAAGGAGGACGGCGAACCTGGAAGCCAGAGGCGGGGGCGGGGACGCGGGACGCCGGGCCTGAGACCGCCGTCCGCCCTCCCGGATTCCTGCGATTCCTGCGGACACAGCGGGAAGTCCTGGCGGGAGACCCGGGCAGGGCGGGCCCGGAGCGGTGCAGGGGAGGGGAGCCCGGAAGAGGGGGAGCGGGAGGGGGAGGAGCTCTTCCAGAGGACGCTCCGGAGAGAGGGATGCTCCCGCAGGACGCTCACCACGTGGTCAGGAGGAGGAGAGCCAGCGGCCCGGGCAGAGAACAGGAGCCGGGAAACCCGGGGGCGCGGGCTCGGACCCACCTGGGAGCTGCGCGCGCGGGGCCCGCTCCGGATCGGAGCTGAGGGGACGGAGTGCAGCCCAGAGACTTCCCGCTTCCTCCAACCCGGTCCGGGAGGGGCTGGCTAGTCCCGGAAGCTCCTCCCTGCCCATCCCCCAGGAGACCCTTTCATCCAATCACATCCAGGGGCAGGGTTTAAGGCTTCGCGCCGCGTCTCCCACGTGATCCCTGCCCCGCCCCTCTCCGCCTTCACCCTCCTCCCTCCCAACGGGCACGGAAACTCCTCCCAGGCCTCCAAACCCCGCCCCAGGCTCACGCTGCACCGGGGTCGTCACTTCCCAGGCTGGTCCTCCTGGAGAGCTCCTCCTTCCCTCCCAGACTCGGCCCCTCCTCCTGAGCAGCAAGGCTGACCTGCTAACAGAAGGGGGCGCGAGAAGAGCGTTGTCCCATTCTGAGTGAGAGAGACCCCTCAGTCCCCTCGTGCTGGGGACCGACGGGTGTTTTAAAGAATAATTATATGTAAAATGTCGGTAATAATATACATTATCTGATAGACTGTCCCCTGAATGAGGAAAAGTTGGAGTGGCAGCTCTGCCCTGGCGCCCCTTTAGTCTCAGCAGGGCCTGGCCGGGATTCCCGAGCGGGGGGAGGGGATGCAGCCTCCGGGCCGGTGACCCGAGGACAGGAGAAGTCAGGTGACTCGCGGAGCTCCCTCCCGAGACTAGGAGGTTTAATTTTCTTTTCCAGCCCTGCTGAGGGCCGCACGGGAGTGAAGGACTCCACAATAGCAACGACAAATGCCCTGGGAGCTCCCAGCCTGCTTCAGGCGAGACTCGGCCCTGCGGGGGGCGCCACAGGGCCCGGAGCCCCCTCTGCAGTCAGAACTTCAGAGGTTTGACCCCTGCCTCGGACACTCAGCCCGCTGTCAGCCTGGCCAAGTCCCTCGGGCCGGGTGCCTGTTTCCTCACTTGTAAAAGGAGCTGCAGAAGGAGCCGCACACCAGGCTTTGTCCCCCAGAAAGGCGCGGACCACAGAGCCCACGAAGCTGCTGCGACGGCCTGAAGCCCCCGGTGGGCGTGGACGCCGATGGCTGTCACGCCGTCCCACGGGGTCACGGCCCCGCTCCGTGAGACATCCTTCCCCTGAGGAGCCTC